>NC_056728.1:1516073798-1516166298 GCF_019279795.1 Protopterus annectens
AATATACCTCTTAAACTGTTAGATAGCTGCTTTCATATTATTGTAATGTTGTATTCTTCGGCTTTTCCCGGTTAGGGGTTGCCATAGCGGAACTCCGGTCCGCTAATGTTTGGCAGTAGATATTTACGTACCAAGTTGCCAGCCCTGACGTACAACCTTCAACGAAGGTACGCTCATTCACGCATGTCTCCACACCGAAGACGCTTTAGCGGAGAATCGAACAGGACGTCTTACTGTGAGGCAGCAACGCTACTGCAGCACCACCACCGTAGTATTTTATATTATTGTAATACAGCTGTTAAATGCCCTTTTACACATTTTTCTTTTTATTCTTGGTGAGCTCCTCCTTCTGAAAAAAGTCTGAGGCCTTGATTTTTGTTTGTGGTATGTACCGGTCTATTAGTCCATTAATACTAAGACAACTTTGTCCAGATATCTGCCTGTAAGGCAGGCATAGTTGGAAATAGCTTAGTTTATTATTATTAATAATCTTTACAAGTCAATATTGATGTTATAACAGTGTTGTTAGTTTTGTTTATTGTGTATGGACATCTTCCATAGGTCATTATTTGAGTGTATCCATGATGACATTTTAGTTTATTATGAAAGGACACCCTCTCTAAGTCACTACTGCTAGTTTAATTGCATAAAAAAATTAGTTTTTATTATGCGTGGATATCTTCTCACTTGTGATAGTGACTGTGTTGATAGTTTAGCTTATTATGTAAGAATATCCTCTGTAGGCCAATACGGGTAGGGCATCCAAGTTGGGAGTATAGTTTTATAACAGTGCCATAGATAGTAACTAGGCTTGCAGTCCAGTAGTGAAATGAGAAGCCTAGCCCATATTCCAAGCTGCCCTACACACTGTCTGGTTATGTGACTCACTCGAAGTGGTACGGTATGCAAATAAAGGTTGTGGGAATCAAACCCTGTACCACAGCTTACAGCCTTAATCCTCTGGGCCAGTTGTCAGACATACATCTAGTGGAGCTATTCTTCATAAATCTTCCTGTAGATAGGATTGACCCGGTCCTATATTATAAGCACAAAAAGACTAAACCGTGAACGCTCACATGAGTGAGAATCGAAAGTGTGATTGTGGGGTAGTGTTACAGTAAGGAGTGAGATATTTGCCCTTTCCTCACTGTAGTGCGACCTCGGAGTTAGAATATATAGTTAGCAGAGGGTGTGGGGCGTGCAGCCTCCCACAATAGCAAGTTCGATTCCTGGCATTTTCGCTCATGTGAGCGTTTGCAGTTTAGTCTTTTCGTGCTTATAATATAGACATGATTGACCCAGCATCAATGAACACAGTTATGTAAGAATATCCTCCACAGGTCTCTAGTGATAGTGTTATCTTGTTGAGAGTTATGTTTAAACAGATTTTTCAGTAAGTTATTACTGATATTGTACTCATGCTGATATTTAGTTTAATATACAAGGGTATTACCAGTAGTTCATTGTAGATAGTATAGCCATATTGTTAGTTTATTTTATAACTTACAGATATCATCCACCTGTCTCTGTTGTAGTAGAGCTACACAGATAGTTTAGTTTATTATGCATGGATATACTCTTTAGGTCACTATTGATAGTGTATCTATGTTGATAGTTTAGTTTAATATGTACATATATCCTCCATAGCCCACTGTTGGTATTGTATTTATTTTGATAGCTTAGTTTTATATGTAAGGATCTCCACCGAAGGTCACTATTGATCGTGTAACCATGTCGATAGTTTAGCTTAATGTATATGGATGTCTCTTAAAATCACTGTCTATAGTGTAACCATGTTGTCAGTTTAGGTTAATGTGTAAAGATGTCCTCTAAAGGTCACTATTGAGACTGAATATTTAGAACCTGTAATATGATGGTTTCTGCACGTTTCATTCTCTTTCTTCCATCTTGTTAGATGATATTCACTCCTCATAGTGGTTTAAACATACTTTGAATGCAGAGATGACTTCCTGGATGACTTCTTAAGCTAAGAAATGACTCTGCAGGTAAGATATGCAACAGACATACTCTCAGAAGTGGAATGCACAGGCCTTGTACAACCTGCACTGTTTCCATATAGAAGGAAGGAACTGTATGCAGGAAGTTAGGGCCACCTGGTGGTTTGATATATTTTATAGGAATCAACCAGGCATTTCTTTTATAAGCCTGTCATATTACTCTTATTGTCATGACCCAGCAGTATATATTCTGAAACAAAAAGACAAGACCAGCAAAAATAGATGAACACAGATGGGAAGCATAAGATAGTTTCACGATGTTAGATGTCTGTCTGCATGGCAGTTGGTAAAGCTAAAGGCATCTGAACAAGTTTTATCATGTAGTCATTGGCATGATTGTCTCTCTCTCTCTCTCTCTCTCTCTCTCTCCAATTACAAAATGTTTGCTCTTAGCAAGTCCGTTATCGGGGTTCTGTTCCTGGGTCACACAGAATGCAGCCATGTGACACTAATCAGCATACCTAGATACATAATAAACAAGCAAGCAAACAAACAACATGGGTGGACTATAAAGTAATATAAACAAATATTTCTTTACAAATATTGGATATATGTTGTAAGAGTCTCAACATCATGAACAGTGCACATGCACATTTTCAATATCATAATAATTTCTACTTCTAAACTCCTCCATAGAGAAACTAGCAGGTAATGATTCTGCTACAGGAGTGAAATCAGACATAAACATCCGTCACTAAACCATAGAGTTATTGCTTGTTGAGCTAAATTAAAATAGTCAATAGGCATTCCATAGCTGAACCGAAGTATGTAACCTTCCAATGAACCTAAATAATAAAAAGGACAAATAAATCATATAAATGTTAATTTAACTAGGTCTGGATAACAAACAGTAATACAAAAATGATATTCAGTTTACTAAAAAAAGGTACAGCCAAATTCCGAAACATAAACATACACATATACATGAACATACTAACTCCTTCACACATACACATATATGCACGCACACTAACTCCTGCACACCTACACATATACACACACTCACTAAGTCCTGCACATCTACACATATGCATGCACACACTAACTCCTACACACATATACACATAAACATGCACGCACAAACTCCTACACACATACCCATATACATGCACACTAACTTTAACACACATACACATATACACACACACTAACTCCTACACACATACACATATACGCACACTCTAACTCCTACACACATACACATATACGTGCAAGCACTAACTCCTACACACATACGCATATACGTGCAAGCACTAACTCCTACACACATACACATGTACACACATGCATTAACTCCTGCACACATACCCATATACACACACACCAACTCCTTCACACATACATATATACAGATGCATGCACTAACTCCTACACATATACACGCATCCACTTACTCCTACACACATATCCATATACACACACACTGGCTCCTACACATATACCCATATACATGCACACATTAACTCCTTCACACATACACATATATACACGCAGACTAACTCCTACACACATACACACACAACACACACACACACACACACACACGCCCACACACACTAACTCCTACACACTTACACATATACACATGCAAACTGACTCCTACATACTTACACATATACACAAACACACACTAACTCCTACACATATACGCATATAAACATGCGCACTAACTCCTACATGCATGCACATATACACGCATGTAGTAGCTCCTACACATATGCACATATGCATACACACTAATTCCTACACACATACACATGCACACACTAACTTCTACATACATGCACATATACATGCACACACTAATTTCTACACACATACACATATACACGTACACACTAACTCCTACTCACTTACACAGATACACATGCACACACTAACTCCTACACACATACTTATATAAGCACATGCTAACTCCTACACACACACACACACACACACACACACACACACACACACACACACACACACACACACACACACACACACACACACATTGATATAAATATACCTGTGAGTTTGTGTGTCTTTGCCTGTGCACACTGTATTTACTAATATGCTTTTCTAGACAGTACATTGCAAATTATGTTACATAACCATGTCCCATTGTGTAGCATTGCAGTTCATCATCTTATTGTAGAATATGGAATGATTTTGTGTTGATAGTACATGTCTGTGACTAAACTTCCTAACTGCTTCATGACTTCATGTTCTCTTCTTTGTTATGCTGTCTTCCATGTTGTGGCTCAAGGCCAACACATCATTCTGACGGACATTTTCATTTACATAGATACCCTATACTACATGTTATCATGGTGCAAACATTAAGCATTTTTTTTAAATATTAGTGATTATTTATTTATTTGCATTTGTTGACAGGGCTAGTTCCAAGAAGTTATTAAATTAAACCAAATAGATTATAATAATAAATATCATACAAATGTCAAACAGAGACATGAAAAATACAAAACAGATATTGAAAAAATGTTCCAATATCAAGCAAGACATTGAGGGCATAAAATGTCCAGAAAAATTCTTAATAGAATTAATGCCAAAACATAAACCAGAGATTCAGAAAGACATATGCAATATGGAACCTTTATCATGGAAGATTTCTGCATCATGTTAAGCCTTTCTGATTCAGAGACAGCTCCACCTCTGTGATTTTCCCATCATGAAGATCATTGTATCCAGAGTGGTCTTAACGTGCAAATCTAGATGAATGGCTAATGCTAATTAGTCATGTGTTTTAACTTAGATATGGTTTTAACAACAGTTTGTCAGAGTGCCTCAGTTAATCAGTCTGCCATGACAAAATTTTCTCTAGGAGAAAAAACAAATTATTCTTTTTTGAACAGATTCATCCATTCACCCCAAGGGAGTACTTACAGTACAGGTAAGTGTGTGTGTGTGTGTGTGTGTGTGTGTGTGTGTGTGTGTGTGTGTGTGTGTGTGTGGGTGTGCATGCATGTGTTTAGGTGGGTGCCTTTGCTACCACAATGTGTAGCCAGGTAGAGAGAAAAATTATTGCTGTCAGCAGGTGTTAACAAGTGGTTAATGAGGTGTATCTCAATGCAACATTACCAGTCTCTGAAACAGCAATCTTTTAAAATTATATCCAGAGGATTCATGGAAAATTCTTATAATAAGGAATGGAATATTTTGAATAGAATAAAAATCAACAACTCACTTTACAGAATTGGAGAAGATTAAGTAAAGATTGTGATGCAATGTTAAGGAAGAGATAAGTGTGAATTCAAGCAATGTACTATGCAAGTTTGGTGTGGGAAAAGCTTCATAGTTTTGTTTGCAGTTATGGGAAGACTGTGTATTTATGCAAGATTTTAGTATTGTTTACAAATTATATTACACTTCTTTCCCTAGAAGTAGAATTACTTGTAAAAGCAAGCTACTTGCATTTTGACCCATATCTGAGACCTTAAGCTTGTAGTTTCATCCACAGTTGTGGTAGAACTATGAACTACTGCCATATTTGAACCTCATTTAGTCATTTGTTACAGCATTATTTCCATAAACAGTTTTACTGGTAAATGTCTGCATAGTCTGATGACTAGTCTGTTGTGGCATTACAGTAGTAAGAATATTGTGAATTCTGCTCCAGGATTTCTGTTACATTACTTTTACAGCTGTTTATTTATATTCCAGTTTTGCTGCTAGAGTCTGATATTCTGATTATCATTTGCCTGCTTAAAGTTGCAGTTGAACGCCTTTCTGTTTACTTTACTACTGTTTTTCTACTTTTCTTTGTCTCTGACCTAGACCCCACTGAGATATTAAGCTAAAATTTCTACAATTCTAAGCATAGGACTTGAATTACAGCATTATTTTAGAGGATCCTTTTGTAGGAAATTTTGGAACTTGAAATTTCTCCAACCTTTCTTACTTTTTCATGTTGTAGTTTTAAAAGGCTGTGCCTGGCTTCTGTCCCATATGCTAATCTGACTTCCAGTTCCCTCCTTTCATTGCTATTGTCTATGTAATTATTTTTTCACCCATTGTTCTCCATATATTGATAATATTAAGTGCCCATCCAGCAAACAATTTGCTCTTGAGTAAATTTTATTTATACAACTACCCAAAGAAATGAAATCTGTAACTTAATCTTACTAAATAAAGACATGGAGACAGTCTTAGAGCAGCTAGTCTGTGTGTTAAACAGCACTACTATCAAACTGTAGCACAATCCAATCTGCTTTGTCACAAAAATAAATAAATACGCCCTAAATCATAAAAGCTATGCAGACCATCTCAAAGTCTTACCCCTCTTCTCAATATCATGCAGGATACTGAGATATGACCTTTGTCTTGTGTAATAGACACTATTCTTTCAAAGCTGTCACACTTTTGTATTTTAAATGTTGTGACACTGCCAGCTCAGCTATCTGGAATTTTGTAAATAATCATATGTCATTTGTAAATATTAATATGATTACAAATGTAAGAGAACTATACGTTACGTGCATATTAAACTACTGGTGCAGAAGTGTGTATATTGAACAAGGTTTGTACAGTATGGAGCTTCAAGGATGTGCCCATACTCTACCTTACTGGAAAAGAACAGAAATGTATAAAAACTATATACCTGTGGAAATGTATATTTTTATAGTAGAATCTGGAACATACAGAGTTAACCTGCAAAAATTCAAGACAATAACTTGAAATTAAAGTGTTTTATTGTTAAAGTGTTATCTTTCAATTTAAGTTCAAT
Organism: Protopterus annectens; assembly: GCF_019279795.1. NCBI lineage: Eukaryota > Metazoa > Chordata > Ceratodontiformes > Protopteridae > Protopterus > Protopterus annectens. The sequence goes on from NC_056728.1 coordinate 1,516,080,546, forward strand.
AGCAGACACAATGTCTAGAGTTCAAGGTTTTTCTATTGTCTTGGAGAGAAATAATTACCAAGTCTAAAATGTAAAAGTGTTTAATTGTTTTACAACTTCAATTTCTGGGCAAAATAATTACTAAGTCTAAAATGTAAAAGTGTTTAATTGTTTTACATCTTCAATTTCTGGGCAAACATCTGAGAGATAGGTACTTTTAACACAGAGATGTTAGTTTCTGTTAGCCTGGGATCTGAAGGCAGGTGACAAAGAGTGACGTCATCCAGGATGACCCAGTAATATGGTTTATTATTAATTTAAGAACTGTCTCAGAGAGAGTCTGGACATTTTGTATCTTGCCTTTGACCTGGAAACATCCATCATCAGTACTTCTGCCTGCATGTTGTCTGTAAGTAAGATTTAGGGCATAGTATCTGTTAGATATAGATAGGAATATAGTAAAGATTAATTTAGATGTTTTCTGAATTTATTTGATACTGTCCTGCAATGTTGTATTAAAATATTTCCTGTGATTCTGAACTCTGTAGTTACTGTGTTGATTGAGTATTGTCTTGTCATTTTATTATTTATTATTAAATATATTTAAACCTATCTTTGTGGCTGATATTTGTGAGACATATTTAAGCTCTTAGAGTACTTGCATATGTATTTGGTTACACTGTACAGGCCACGCCTAAATAGCCTTGCTCTTGGTCACACTTACCATTTGGATAACAGTAACATTACACAGTAGGATTGGTCACCCTTTGGTAAGGGCCTTAAAGTAGCTGATAAGGGGTTCTGGTGGCAGTGGTAACTACCTTATGGTCTGGGCAGAAGGGGGCATAGCTAGTAAACCTGTGCCAGCCTTTCCCAGGTATGTGTTTGTGTATAAATCAAATCTCAAAGTGTGTGTGTGTGTGTCTGTATGTGTTTATGTGTGTGTGTGTTTATGTGTGTGTGTGTTTATGTGTGTGTGTGTGTGTGTGTGTGTGTGTGTGTGTGTGTGTGTGTGTGTGTGTGTGTGTGCGTGTGTGCGCACGCACATGCACGTGTCAACTACTTGGGCAGGAACACAATGCACTGGTTGGACAGAGAGAGTGTTGGGAGGATTTGGCTTGGAACCCTGGCTAAGGACTCAACTCTATACATGTGCCAGTCAGGAGTATTACTGGGGATCTGGAGAAAGAGGGAGAAACCAGCCACAGACTGACTGTGATCTCTTTGCGCTCTTAAGGGAAATTGTACTTTACTGTGTGTGTACTTTTCATCCTCCCATTATGTACACCCTTCACTGTTGCCAGTGGTGAGGATTGAGGCTCCTTAATTACTGAGCCAGTGTAGCGGCATCCAAACATCCACTGAATGGGTGTCCATCTCTTCTGTAAAATAAACAGAATATGTTGGAGAGTTAAGCTTGTATTTCATAGAATAGTGCTTTTTGGAACTGAACATAAAGCAAAAGTAACTTTTCTTACCTTTGCAATTTCAATGAATGGATAAGTACCTACAAATTCACCCCTGGTTTAGCACCCCCTCATGGACAGGGGAAACACTTAGATGTCCCAGCATATCTCAATGGGTTATGTGCATGCAAAATATAAGGGCTAAAGCCTACTATGACAATGTAAGTCTAGGCTTTTTAAGGTCCTTGTAGCTCAATCATTTATAAGTGCCTATGAAGGTTAAGTCTATAATCTGAACATTCTTCACCAAACTAGTTATATGCATTGTAAATTGGCATAATGAATCTCACCTTACATAAGAAGCAGCAGTGCCATAGCTTCATCTAATTACAAATTATGATAAAAAACTACCTTGCAACACACACCCAAATAAAGAAATTTCCACTGAGAAATGTGCTGCTACCTAACTAATTCAGAAAACCCAAGTGCAATGAAAAACACAGCTACTGACTTATAAGCAGTAGCTATTAAATACTTAATACCCTTTAATATGCAAAGGAAAACCCTGGAAGACATACTATATGAGCACTTAGCCTATGCTGCTAGTTTATCCACTGGGAGAAATGGGAATCAAAATTCGTTCTTTGGTTGTGTCACTTTAAGATTAAAAAATATTACAGTGTGCAAAATAAGCATTTTCATGATTACTTTGAGGGTTATCAAGATCTACATGATCACAATCACAACGCACTTCTTTAATAACCACTGTGTTGTAGCTTGTCATCCTCCTTAGCTGACAATTGCAGAAAGATGTGACAAACTGAAGGCTTGCAATAATCATTAATCTTTAATTAAAAAATAAAATATGGACTTCACACTAGTACAGATTTGGCTGAGGTACAACAGTTTTCTTATTCTCGTCTGTTTAAAGATATAGACCCAAAAAGCATCAGTGTAGAAGCAGTAGCACTAGTAAACAGGTAATGCTTATATGCCAAGTGTTGCAGTTATTACATTGTCACAATGACGGGTGTGGAAGTTTAGGATGTATGCTGGAAATTGCTCCCTAAAAGAGTTGTAGCTACAATATTCAGCTTGTCAGTATCATGACTGAGGCTGAATTACTTTTAATGTCAGCTGCTTTTTTTTTCTTTCTCTTTTCTATAGCTTTTACTTGGGGCAACACATTCTGGTCCAGCAAACTCAGCAGCGGGACATGTATTTAATTATGCACATAATAATGTGCAATACTCAACAGGCTGATACTATACAGTCCACTATGGACATTACCAGCTAGATTGTCAATGGGAGACATTTTATGTCACCTGATTAAATGCTAGTTTAAGGGGGAAAAAAGCCTGTGTATTTCTTTAGCTTTGTGATGATTTTCAAACTGTTTTCCATTTTTGAGTGCAAAGAGGTGAGATGTTGTAAAAAGAGTGGGATACTAAAGTCAAATTTGTGGTACAGTGGGCTGAAACCCTGACTATAACCCAGGTGACCAGGTTCAGTTAGCAACTATAGCACTCAGAGGCAGATGAGGGTACAGAGAGAAGTGAAGGGGCAGAGCATGGTTTCCTCTCTCAGGGGAGAGGGTTGTGGGATATGGGCAGAGAAGGTCTGTAGCTACAGTGTTGGGTGTTAACAATGAATAGAAATGTCTATGCTTTTGGCAGTATGAGGGTGGTGATGCTGTTGAGATGATGGGCTACTGCAAAGCTTAGTCTCATGCTTCCCTCTGCACACACCCTTATGAAGGTGGTACATAATATAGACATGTCACTATGGAGATGGACATGTCCATAGTCAGGACATGTCAACCAGGCCTTAGCATGGAGGGGAAGAATGACTAGCAGCTGTCAATCACAGTGTAAAGGTCTCTGTCCAGATAGCTAACACTCCTTTGTAGGGGAATGAATGGGCCTATTGGGTGCCCAGGGAGAAGACATGATGATCTGTGGAGAACAGTAAAAAAGATAAAAAAGAAAGACAAAAAATGAGTGAAATTATTGATATAAGACACTGTGGTATGTGTATGTAAAGATTTAGTAAATTGATTTATCCTCTTGTTTAACTGGTACAATGGTATAAGTCTGCTGACACACTATGTTATATCTACCTATATATCTATATATATATATATATATATATATATATATATATATATATATATATATATAAAAAAATATATATATATATATATATATATATATATATATATATGAGGGTCTACCTGATAAGAACGAAAAGCCAACATTTTGAATCTGACAAGACCGAGATGAAATTGCCAAAACCTCACATGAAGGAGCACCTGGAACACTGATGAACAAACTCTGGGTAAGTAACCACTTATCCTTCATACTGAACTGTGCGCTTTCCCCACCATAGTGTGATTTCAGAGTTGGTATATGTAGTTACGGGAGTGTAGGGGTATGGGGTGTGGGGGGCAAAGCCCCCACATGGGTGGGTTTAATTTGATTTGGTATACAGTTCTTTGTTGTTTTGTTGTTCAGGACACATGGTTACTTACCTAGAGTTTGTTTGTTAGTGTTCCAGATGTTTATTCATGTATATATATATATATATATATATATATATATATATATATATATATATATATATATGTGTGTGTGTGTGTGTGTGTGTGTGTGTGTGTGTGTGTGTGTGTGTGTGTGTAGTATATATAAACATCCTCCTCCCATCCCTCCTATATTCCCATATCACATAACTGCATCTGCACCCCATCCTGTTTCCCAATAAAAGTCATCAAGGCATTTTCCAAAGCCAGGAACAGCATGTCCATAGGGCCAGGTAACATACTGGGCTGCCTGCCTGTCAGCCTGAAACAGGACTTCTTAGACCACTACAGAGACAATATAATATCAGCCTCTAAACAGGATTTCTGCCCATTGAATGGAGGACAACACAGTCATCATCCTGCACAAAGGTGGGTCATCAATGGACCAGAGAAATTATAGACCCATTAGCCTTTCCAGCCTTATTTGTGAGGCTAAGGAAAAATCATTATGGAATTAGTAAATAACAACATAGACAACTGTTAGACTCTTAAACCAACCCAGGTCAGATTTGTCAAGGGCAGATGCAGTCTCCTTAACCTGTTTTATTACTTTGAGAATGAGACAGAGGTAATGAATGAGGGCAAATCAGTGTACACCATATATCTGGACCTTGTCAAGGTATTGAACTCCAGTCCACACTTGGATATAATGAATAAACTCTCCCAGCTAAATGTAAATCCCATTCATTGGATAGAAAACCAACTCACAAATAGAACCAAGTAAATTAGGGTGGGATGTTCCACCTACTCCAAAACACCTATCACTAGCAGTGCATACTCGGCCAGTCCTCACTGGCATTTAATTTTTGGAGGTGAAAGCAAATGTTAAGGGTTTATGGCTGACCAAAATTGCAGATGATGTAAAACTGTTGCCTACATAAATTCCTCAGAGAATACCAGTATCCAGGAAGAAGTCATTTCACAAACAAAGGAATGGCATCAAAACCATAGACTGAAACTAAATGACATGCATTTTATAATAGTATTCTTTGGCAAGCATGGCCTCCATTGTAACTATTACATTGACAGCTTTCCCCTGAATAATGAATGGATGGGCAGGGATCTGGGAACTTATGTCATCAATAAATTGTGCTTTGCTCACCGTGTATACACTATTGTAATGAAGTCCTTCATCTTCACACAGCTTATAGTTAAATGTATGGTGTCATCGTCTGGGGATGTAATTAACTGAACTCAAACCTCATTAGATGTGTAATACTCCAGACTCTTGTCACAACTGGAATAACTGCAAAACTTTCTCACTAAAAGAGATCAAGGGCTTAAATCATAAAAATTATGCTGACCACTTCAAGGTCTTGTCTTTCTTCTTGGAATCATATAAGAGACTACGAGGCCAGTTTGCTTCCCATACAGAACCTCATCTGACCACGTGTTTTCTGATCTATAACATATTCCCAAGTTCAACAGTACTGTGAGCACCCACTTGAGGGATCTCAATCTGTTATGCAACATTAATAGGATGTACTGGAGGGACGGGTATACATCACAGAGAATATTACTTATGTGGAACAGTCTTCCAATCCACATTAAGTCAGATACTTATCTTTCACTTTTCAAATATAGTTTGGTTACCAAGACAGGAAACCATAAATTTAACCCCAGTTTTCTACCAGTATCCCCTCATTGACAAGGGCATAAGTATATGTTCCAACTAGCTGGATTATCTATACCCAAAATATAAGAGCTTAAATAAAACTGGAACACTAGCTTAGCTTATATATAGAGAGAGAGAGAGTGAAAGAGAGAGAGATGACTGGGAGAGAGAACTAATGAAACTGTTCTTGGTTAGCATGTTTTTTGGAATACATAGTGGTGGATGGTTTTATACCCTTTAAAAATCCAGTTTATGGAGTATTCAGAGAATTATTGTGTCTTTTGTTGCTTTAAATGAATTCCATTGCTCAGAAATGTATAGTCTTGCCACAGAAGAAAACTGTGGTTCTAACATAGTATGGCACAGATTTCAGGTGCTGTCTTTTTTTGTATGGATCTTGTTTTGCAGTACAAGTTATCTTTGAGTATAGCGATAACATATCTATAACCATTTGCTGGATGGCATCTAAGAATAGAAAAGATAATTCTCATTCCCAATAAATAAATTTATTTTAAAAACCTGAATGGCCAGTAGTGAGAAACATTCTAACATGACTGGGATGTTACCTAGTCAATATTGCAACAAATGATCAGGTGCAAGTAAAAACCTGAATGGCTAGTAGTGAAAAACAATTTAAGATGACTGGAATGTTACTTAGTCAGTAATGCAACAAATGATCAGGTATAAGTCAGTTTTATTTGTTAAATACACAAAAGGCTAAGAACAGAAGGAAACTTCAGTAGCTTGGTTTGTTCAAAAGTTCATAGATTAATAGGTGTTTACTAGGCTAATGACCACAAGGCCCTTTTTAAGCATAGCCATGCATCCCAAATTTCTGACAAGTTCTGTTACCCTTGATAAGTGTAAGCAGGTGCTTAACAGATTAAACATTTACAACCTGGGGGATGGGAGATGAACCACTTATAGGTTGTCTTTATCCATTAGAGACTTGGGTGCCAAACCAGGTTTGAATTTCCTTTTCCCAATCCAGTTGTCCAAGTTACACTGGAATTGAGTTATGGAGGAACTCTGCTTCACATGGATAGGGAGTCTGTTCCAGAGAAAGGATAGTCTCTGTGATGCATACCTGTCTCTCCAGCAGATCACATTTACATCACAGGCAAGGTTTACGTCTTCAGAACTGGTAAGTCTGGTGCTGTTTGTTTTATGAATATGCAGGAGATCCATTAGAATGGGGTCTGGCAATGCCCTGTATGTCAGGCATAGCACCCCCCTCAAAAGCCTGTAGGAGACAGAATATAGGGATAGGGCCTTGAGATGGTCTACATAGGACATTTTACTTAAACCAAGTATTCTTTTAGTGAGGAACCTCTGTGGAAGTTCCAGTAGTTTAATATGCCTGGCTAGGTAAATACCAAAAGGGGCATTTTACTCAATGATAGGTTTGATGAATATCAGATACAGTAAAACAATGACTATATTGGACCTAGATGCCATACCTTTGTTTATAAGTTGCGCAAAATAGAATAATTTCCTGACTACTGTAGACACATGATGGTCAAAGGTTAGATTTCTATCTATGAGTGTACCTGAGTCCCTGACAACTGGGTCAGCTCTAAGGGGTGTGCTGTCAGTATTATAGTTACCAGGGATGGATGACTTCCCAAAAGATGCTATTATGCATTTCTTGGCATTTAGTTTTAGTCCATGGCTCTGACACCAGCTGTTTATCTATATCAGCCTTTCCAGGAGAACATTTGTGTCAGTTTGAGATTCAATGACAGCTCCTAATTTGCAATCATCTGCAAATTTAGTCAGACAGAGACCAGTTACATTGGCCATGACTTCAGAGAAGTAAATGCCAAAAAGGAGAAGTTCAAGGACTGATTCCTGAGGGACTCCACTTGTGACTGGCCTCTTTGTAGAGGTGGACTCCCCAATTCTAACTTCCTGGGTCCTGTATGTGAGCCAGTTGGCTATCCACTGGCTTACATATGTGTTTGTCCCTAACCTTTTGAGTTAGACAACAATGCCCGAGTCGGGTATTATGTCAAATGCCTTGGCCAAGTCAAGGTAGGCAATGTGAACCATTTTTCCCTCATCCCTTGCTTTGGTGACCTTCTCAAAGATGTCCTCCAGGTTGAGTAGGCATGACCTGCCCTTGATAAAACCAAACTGGGTTGGGTCAAGTGTCTGGAGTTTTACTATATCATTATTGATCATTTCCATATAAGAGTAGTGAGACTTATGGGTCTGTAGTTTCCAGGGTCTGTAGATGACCCATCTTAGTGCACAGGGGTGACTCTTGTAGTCTTGTATGAGACACAAAGCCTGTTTGGAAGCTACAGTTAAATAGCAATTCCAGAGGGCCTGATGCATCATATTTCCTGATATTTAGAAGGCATCCTGGAATATAGTCTGGGCCCATTGATGTGGTGTTCGTGGCCTTAGAGAGAGAGCATTAAGGACCTGTTCCCTAGTGATAGCAGGGGAGTTATATTTGATGGTATTTCTTGAAGAAAGTTTGATGGGGGGAGAGGGGTAAAATTGGAGCTGAGTTTATCAGCCAGTAGCTTTGCTATATCTTCTAGCTTTGTATAGGTGACTTCATTTACAATGAGCTCTGCATACAACTGTATATTGATTTTGAGGTTGCGGACATAGCAAAGGAATGCTTTATGGTTGTCCTTGGCCTGGGAGGCCAAAATTACCTCAAATTTGGATTTGGTAGACTTTATCTGTCCTTTTATTTGTTTCTTTAGTTTGATGAGAGTGTTTTTATCCTGCTGGGTGCTGCACCTCCTAATATTTGCCATGATTTTCTTCCTTCTTTTATACAGCCTATTAATTTTGTGATTCCATCAGGGTGGCTTGTTTTTTGAATTAGTTCTGTACTTCTTCCTGGTGGGTACAGCTGCCTCTATGCAGCTATTAACATGCATGTACAGGGGTTTATGTAAACAGTTCTGCATAGGCAGCAGTGTTGTCTGGGTTTATGGGACTTGAAATTTTGCCAGATTATCATTTAATAGCATAAAGTTAGCCTTATAGCAGTTTCTGAATATTCCAGGTTTAGCTAGGGGTCCAGATTTTTAGTTTTACTTCAAAGGAGACCATTTTGAGGTTTGACCTTTCCAGGGAAGACATTATAGTAGGGGGTGTGCAGCACCCTCCACATTAGTGAGGACCAGATCCTGTATAGTTGCACCTCTGGTTAGTGTATTGAATATCTGGTCCAGGGAGTTTATGTTTACAAAATCCAGAAATCTCTGTGCCTGTGCATTTGGTGTCATATAGTATTCCCAGTTAATAGCGGTGTAATTAAAGTTGTCTATGAATATGGTATTGGGTTGGATGGTGATTGTTTCCAATAAGTTTAAATACATGATGTAGGTTTCTTGGGTCATACAGGAGGACCCATAGCTTAAAAAGAAATTGTATTGATTTTGTCTGTGGTCATTTGAACATGGAGCAGCTCAAGTGCATTGTCCTGTTTGACCAGCCTTGAGATGTATTTATTTTTGATGTAAATTGAGACACATCCACCTTTAGTCCCTGTCTGTGTAGTAGCTGGTCTAAATGGGTGGAAGACATTATAACACTGCACTGTCAGTGTGCTTTCTGTGGCTTTAAACCATGTCTCTGTGACCACACAGATGTCAGTATTCTCTTCCATGAAAAGAGCATCTAGGGAGTTGAATTTTTTTTGTTTAGACTCCTAACACTGACCACTAACACCTTTAGATTTTCTTGGTTTTGATTTGCTTTGGAGGAAGTACTTTCAGTTTGGCATTACCTAAAAAAGGCAGTATGGGGGAAGACATTGTTTTAATTAATATTTGAAATCCTAGAGGGGAGACATACTGTTGGCCATCCCTTTCCATGCTGACAAATATTGCACCCCCTTAGAATGACACCAGAAACTATAGCCAATTATTAAAGTCAGTCATCTTTTGTTCGTATTGTAGCATCATACTTATTAGAGATAAAATTCTGCTCAGTGCTAGGCTCATATCAGCCTGCGACACATATTCCAAGAGCTCCATGATGCCTCTCTTCATATAGTCTAGGGAGATATGTCTCAGGTCATTTACACCAACATGGACTATGACTGACTAATACTGGTACTTGTGGTCCAGTGACCTGTGGGCTTGTGTAATGTAGTGGATCCTAGCCTCAGATAAGCAAATCACCATGCCTTTCTCCTTACTCAGCCTGGTGAAAGGGACAAGAGTGTGTCTCACAATGGAGTCCCCATTGATTAGAATGTTGGATTGTGTGGCAGCTTGCCTTATGGGCTTAGGAGTAGAGACCCCATGAGATGTGGCTGTATGCATTGATGTAGATGTTGTCTTGAAAGCGTGCATTCAAGGCTGCTGAGTGTATTTGTTATGTGTAGTTTGTCTAGAAGGTCATTGGGTTTTAGATAGTTTACATTTAAGTGTCTCAGCATATATGTCTATATGCCTGCTTTGAACTGTGTGTGGGTGGGTGCAGCATGCGAATTACTGACAACCTTGTTGATTCTAAGAGTGCTTTTACGTGAAACTTTTGCCTCCATTGACATTGTATAAATACATCTCTCACATACCATATCAGTTTTTTTTTTGTTTTGTTTTTTTTGTGAGAATTAACTGGTTGTCAGTAAACATGAGGCAATTTCTACATTGCTCCAAAATGCCCATATTCACCAAGCTGGTAACGAAGATAGTGGGAAAGTTTGTAACACTTTTTTATTGATTAGATGGTTGGAATGAGAATATAAAGTAATGTCAGGAGTATCTAATTTGCATCTCTGGAGGCAGTGCTTGTCACTGCAAACTAGTTGCCCTGTATGCAACTAGGTGTTGGTGAAATTTCAAGGATGCTTTAACTTAAAAATGTCAACTCAAGGTCTCTACGTCTATACATGGTAATGCCAAATAATTGAGGGGAAACTAATAGGTACACCCTGATGATTTATGGATGAAGTATATATAGCGATATTCCAAAGTTAGGTTAAACAGTAGGAAATCAAGCAGTACTCACTGAAAAGAAAGGATGAACTTTATCAAGAATGATGAAAATGGGAATGACCTGACTGGCTACTGTCTGGCTACCAATAGTGCTGGTCTCACCACAGCTTCATATTGTTGTGATACAATGCTCCTTTGCTTATTCTTTCACCAGAAGCAAAACAGTAGCACTGATTTCAAGATGTGAAGCAGGCCACAGGCTCTTTGGGGATTAACAGTCTTGTCCCAGATGGTGCAAGGGTGCTGTAGCCTTTTTCTGGTAGATGTCTTGAGTAGCAATAAAACCAATCAGGACTTCTCTCAACAGGAGCAAAATATAAGCAAAAATTCCAAGCTGGTTCCTGTGAAGCAGTTATTAGGATTTTCAGTGATCATCAGTCTCTAACAAATAATGCCCCTATCTGCCTTCTCTCATCATTATTAAAACAGAAGCATTAATCCTAGGATGACTACAGAGAAGCAGAATGTGGACTTTCTAATAATTGGTGGTGTTGAAATAGATGTTTCTGATTTTAAAGGTAAGATGGAAAATAGCTTAATATCCTAAGAGTTGCATTGTACACTACGCAGTTAGATATGAAATGGGGATAACTTAAGCTTTAGCTCTTTAAGTGGGGAGACACTAATTGTAAAAGAAGAAGATAGATTGGAAGGAGGCACATTGTATTCTATCTATATGAAATACAGTGGGATGACCAATAAATTTAAATAGCTGATGGGGAGTGATTTCACAAAATGTTAATTTTGTGCTTACTCACAATAGCCATTGAAAGAAGACAGAGAAGGAAATATGTTGTCAAGTGAGCATAAGGAGCAAGCAATTAGAACAACAGTTGAGTTTAAAACACAAGAGCAGCAGGGTAAAAGAGTGGGAAGAACTTCTGTATGACTCACAAGAGATGCAGTTGTGGTCTCCTTACTAGTTTAAATATGCAATTAAAAGCAGAATGCAAATAAAACACAGTGTAAAGAAAATAAATCACAAAATACAAAATAGAAGAAGGCAATGAAGTGATACAAAATACTGGAATGCATTGTAGCAATAGTTAAGTGAAGCCCATTAATATCAAGAGCAGCACAATTAACAAAAAAAAAAAAACAGTAAGACAACTAGGTTTTGCTGTTAATTAACAAAGAGCAAGACATTGCTCAACAAAGCAATGAGCTACATGCAGCCCAATGTGTTAAAATGGGTATTCCGTGTTATTTTTAGCACAGGGAGTTTTGGCGATAACATCTTTACAGTGATAGATAAGTTATTGTTATTGAAAATAACACATAATGCCAAAATGTTAACTTACTCAATTTTATTGACATGTGCTATGTTCCTTGTGCTAAAAAGTAGTCATATACCCACTCCAGTGGAGCCATTTTCAATAAAACAATTTATCAATTTATAAAATATAAATGTAACATATGATTAATCAATTCTTAATCTGAACTTCTTTAACAGGAAAAGCAAGCATTCAGATTAGGAACAAACCTACACAGTTTTAAAATGCTGTAACTGTAACATTTTTTAGCCAGGCAACAAAAAGCATTGGCTTGCATTGCACCAAATGGGTAACTGCAGAAACATTTATTTATGAAAGTGAAAAAAAAAACAACATATTAGATACTAGCATCATGTGCACAGCAGCTAAGGTTGATTTTGGTAAAGACGTGTCACTTTATTAGCTCACAAATACTCATAAGAGATGTCTTGTCATAGCGGTAGGAAGGTGAACCAAGGCTAAGAATAAGGTGAAGTTTACAGCAGACCATCTTCCTTAAAACATTTTTGCAACTTTTTTCCACATGATAGTATATATTTGGAGTGATATGAGATTCTGCAAAAATGCATTGCTAGGGAGTGACCTTCCTTAATTTAAGGCTAGCTAAGCACCTAGATATGAAATGGGGATAACTTAAGCTTTAGCTATCTACATGGGAAAACACTAATTTTAAAAGAGCAAGATAGATTGGAAGGAGGAACTTTGTATTCTATCTGTATGAAATACAGTGGGATGGCCAATAAATTTAAATAGCTGAAGGGAAGTGATTTCACAAAATGATAATTTTGTGCTTAATCACAATAGCCATTGAAAGAAGAGATGGAAGGAAATATGTGGTCAAATTAACATAAGGGGCAAGCAACTAGAAAGATGCAGTAGCTAATTTAAAAACAGAATAGCAGCAGGGTAAAAGAATGGGAAGAAGTACTCTGTGACTCACAAGAGATCCAGCTGTGGTCTCCTTACTAGTTTAAATATGCAATTAAAAGCAGAATGCAAATAAAAGACAGTGTAATGGAAATAAATCACAATATACAAAATAAGAAGGCAACAAAGTGATACAAAATGCAGGAAAGCAAAAACAACTAACCTTTCCCTCACAGCAAGCTGTGGCAGAGTATGAGTGAGTTTTTCCAGTAAAGCCTTTTTATTTTTTTATTGTAGCAATAGTTAAGTGAAGGCCATTAATATCAGGAGCAGCACAACTGACAACAAAAAAAAAAGTAAGACAGCTAGGTTTTGCTGTTAATTAACACAGGGCAAGGAATAGCTCAACAAAGCAAAGAACTACATGCAGCCCAATGTGTTAAAGTTGAGTCCTCCTTGTTGTTATTATTATTACAGTGAGTTTTAGAATAGCACGTAATGTGAAAATGTTAACTTACTCAATTTTGTTGACATGTACTATGTTCCTTGTACTAAACAGTCGTCATATACCCACTCCAAAGGAGCCATTTTCTAGACAACAAATTATCAATGTATAAAATATAAATGTAACATATGATTAATCAATACTTAATCTGAACTTCTTTAACAGGAAAAACATTCAGATTAGGAACAAACCTACACAGTTTTAAAATGCTATGAATGTAGTATTTTTTAGCCAGGCAACCAAAAGCATTGGCATGCATTGCACCAAAAGGGTAACTGCATAAACATTGATTTCTAAAAGTGAAAAAAAACAACATATTATATATTAGCATCATGCACAGCAACAAGGCTGATTTTAGTAAAGACATGTCACTTTATTAGCTCACTAACACTCAGAAGAGATGTCTGGTCAGAGTGGTGGGAGGAGGTAAGGTTTGTAGTGAATACAGAAGGTGAACCAGTGGTAAGAATAAAGTGAAGTGTACAGCAGACCATCTTCCTTAAAACAATTTTGCAACTTTATCCCACATAACAGTACATATTTGGAGAAATATGAGATTCTGCAAAAATGCATTGCTAGGGAGTGACCTTCTTTAATTTTAGCGTAACTTCCTGCATTATTTCCAGAATGAAATGTAAATGACATTTGAGGTACAGATCTTCTTGATGCTCAATATTTCAAGCAATATCTACCATGACATAGTCCTGTCTTGACCGATCCCATATTTATTTATTCTGTATAAGGAAATTACACTGAAATGGAATAGGTTGAAGCAATACGACCTGCAAGTTTGAGGGAATGTTAAGGATGTTTTCAAGAATGCTCATCATGAGTTCAAATGGGTTTTGCTTTAAGAGAGTTGTCAGATTTAATCTTGGCATCAAGCATAACAGCTGAACAACTGTCACATTTTGCATTGTTCCTGTAGCCGACATCAGTGCTTTAGGTTATAGTTCAGTATCTATCATGAAAAAGCAGTAATTATTTTTCCTAAGAGAAGTAGTTTATAGGAGTTAATTAATAATCAATATTAGATGTGTGCCAATGCTGGACATGAGCTAACAGGTCAGTTTGGAAAGTGATAGCAGCCTGAATTGTAAGGACATGGTTCATATTTGATGATTGTATGGGTAGGACTGTATCAATGAAGATGTAGAATAGATAAAAGTAGGTTCATAGGTAGGTACTAGGCTATCTGTCTGAAGGCATTTATAAGCCTAGCAGGAATGTGTTGGCTTTCGCCACTACCTTAGATTAGTTCCTTGTGCCTCTGTCCAGCAGAGCCATTGAAGTGATCCCTGGGGTAAACTTTCTGTTTCTCATCCACACATCAAAGTTTCTCTTGAAGAGGGTTAGCGAGGAGTTCTGCCTAATGTAGAATGGAATCTTGTTCCAGAGCATGGGAAGTCTCTGGGACAGGAATCTTTCCCTCCAGTACATCCTATTTATTGTTGTGGTGAGGTTTAGATCCCTGGAGTGTGTGGCTCGAAAGGATATGGTTTTCTTTAGGTGGGGCATGTCCATCAATTCTGGGTTGGACATGGCCTTGTATGTCAGGCAGAGATCACCTCTGACTAGGTGGTATGCAAGTGAGTACAGCTGGAGTTTCTTCAGTCAAGCTGCATAGGGCATCTGCTTAAGGCCAGTGATCCTCTTGGTGAGGTACTTCTGTGGTCTTTCCAGTTGTTGCAAGTGTCTTGTAAGGTACATCCCAAATGGGACATTGCACTCTGTGATGGGTCTGATAAGTGATGCATAAAGGGGCCCAATGACCTCTTTCGATCTGAATGCAAACCCTTTTGTGATTAGGCGGGCCACATAGATGGATTTTCTAACCACTTTGGCAATGTGATTATCAAAGGAGAGGTTACTATCTACTTAGGTCCCCAGATCCCTTATTACTTCTTCCGTATTTAGGGGGCTACCACCTATGTGGTAGTTTGTGGGTACTTTGTTTTTTTCCAAAGGGGATGACTATGCACATTTTAGCATTTAGCTTGAGGCCATGGTTTTGACACCAGGTATCTGTCTCAGTGAGACCCTTTTGGAGGATGTCTCTGTCAGCCAGAGAGTCAATTATAGCCCCTAGTTTGCAGTCGTCTGCGAACTTGGTCAGCTATAGTATTCCTGTGCTTGCCTGTACCTCTGGGAAGTATATGCCGAGCAGGAGGGGTCCTAAGACTGAGCCCTGGGGAATGCCACTTGTAACCGGTTTAGAGTCAGACTTAGCTCTCGCAACTCTTACCATGTGGGTTCTGTCAGTGAGCCAGTTGGAAACCCATCTCATGACATAGGGGTTTATGTTCAGGCTGGTGAGCTTGTCTATAATACCTGAGTGGGGAATGGTGTTGAAGGCCTTTGCAAGGTCTAGGTAAGCTGTGTGGACCACCTTTCCCTTGTCTATAGCCTTGGTAACTGTCTCAAAGAAGTCCAAAAGGTTTAGGAGGCATGATCTGCCCTTAACAAAGCCAAACTGGGTAGGGTCCAGTGTTTGGAGGTTTCCAATGTCTCTGTTAATGAGATCCATGATGATGCGCTCCATAGCTTTGCAGACCAAGCTAGTCAGGCTTATAGGGTGATAGTTCCCAGGGTCCGTTTTGGCTCCACCTTTGTGGAGTGGAATAACCATTGCTGTGCACCACTCTGTGGGCACATAGCCTGTGTAGTGTAAGGGATAGTGTGATTGTCAATAAAGCCCTTAGTGTTTTGCAAATGAGTATCACATATCTGAAGGTATTTCCAGAAGTGAGTGATAGGTGGACTGAGTTTCTTTCAGACTAGCAAATGACACAAGATAAATAGCAAAGCAATTTAAGTGTTACTGAAACAGGTGCAGTAGGAGTTTTACATAATGACTAGGTAACAGTAATAAGCTATATCCTATCCTATCTCTATTCTCATCAATAGATCATTATCTGAATAAAAAGTACCCACCTTCTGGAAAATAGCATACATCATTCCACTTAACAAAGGAGGGACCTCTCTGGAACTGACCAATTACTGCCCAATTGCAATCCTATCCCCTTTATCCAAAATACTGGAAAGGTCTGTTCATACTCAGCTAATACAGTTCCTTCTACAACATAATCTCCTCTCCAATACACAACATGGATTTAGACCATCACACAGCACTACCACTGCACTTCTCTCTTACACCAACATAATCAACCAATACAGGAACAAAGGACTATTTGTATCCTCCATTTTCTTAGACTTATCTAAGGCTTTTGACATGGTGAATCACAACATGCTTCTTCAAACCATGTCAAACCTAAACATATGCCCATCTACTATACAATGGTTCATCAACTACTTATCAAGTAGGCAACAAGCGGTTCTATGGCAAGATAAACTATCCTCCTTACTGCCAGTCTCTATATGAGTTCCTCAGGGATCCATCTTAGGCCCACTACTGTTCTCCCTCTTAACCAATGACAGCTCCACAACCCTACCCAAGGCCTCAGTAGTGCAGTATGCTGACGGTACCACAATTATATGTGCCGCCCCCACGATAAATGAACTACACTCCCTTACCCAAACTAACTTCTCCCAAGCTGAAACCTGGTTTGCCAACATCAAACTTATACTCAATCTGAACAAAACAAAACTGATCCTGTTTAAGCCTGGCAGACCCCATCCTTTAAATGAGAAATTTAACTTAATAGCCAAAGGCGATATCCAAATAAAACCTACATCACACACAAAACTACTAGGTGTTGAAATCGACAACCAGCTAAAATTCGACATCCATATAGCTCAGACTAACAAGAAAGTCAACAAAAAATTAGGACTTTTCTATAGAAACAAACAATTCATGACTAAACAAATCAAAGCTACTATCGCTAGAACCCACCTCGTGTCTATACTGCTCTATGCCTCCCCCATACTAACCAACCTGAACCAAAAAGAACTAAATACAATGGAATCATGTTATAACAAGATTTCCAAGTTTGCCACAGAATCCACACATAGGTCCCATCACTGTTTATCCCTAAAGCAACTCAAATGGCCTGAAATGCCACATGCACTACTATTCAATCAAATCTCAACAGCACAGAAACTCTTTTACCAACCAGATTTAACCTCGGCACTCCAACATCTAATTCAGCCATATATCACCTCCAGAGAGCTAAGATCCAGTAACCAGAACCTAATAATGGTTATTATACACAAAAATGAAGCAGGTAAATCTCTTTTTGCCTGTACAATTGCCCAAACTTGAAATGCTGTACCAGGCCACATAACTTCTAGTACCTCGACTAAAATATTCAAACACAACCTTAAAAACCACTATACTAACAATTGTCTCTGTTCATGCTACTCCCCTGGGTAAGCCACACTAACAATCTGCTAACTTCTCTGTCAAAACTAGCAACTACCATCCTCTAAAGGAATAAACCTTAAAATCTCTATTAACTTCACTGTATTAGTTAACATTTTCAACCTTTCAAAGGCAACAACAATCCCTATGCTAGATGTATCTTACTTACATGGACAACTGTAATTACTGTCTGAACAAAAAATATTGATTACCTATTCCTCTGTGTTATGACTTTATACTTACTTGATATTTTCATAAGATTGTTGTATAAATGAAACTGTGTTATGTGTAACAAAGACCCTGCATTGTACTTCTACCTTGAACTATTTTGTAAATTATACTTGGAGCTTTTCATAGGTTCATAGGTTCATACTAGGCTATCTGCCCTAGGGCATTTATAAGCCTAGCCAGAGTGTGTTTGGCTTTCGCCACCCATTTTAAATTGATTTTGCTATGCCCTTTTTCGAGGTTAGTATACTGTGCCTCTGTGTAACAGTGACACAGAAGCGATACCCGGGGTAAAGCTACGATCTCCCATCCACCCATCAAGATTCCTCTTGAAGAGAGTCAACGAGGAACTCTGCCTAACCTGGACTGGGATTTTATTCCAGAGTGAAGGGAGCCTCTGGGTTATGAATCTGTACCTCCAGCATGTCCTATTTATTTCAGTGCTGAGGTTCAAGTCTCTCAAGCGTGTAGCTTGATGGGATTTGGATTTTCTGAGGTGCAGCATGGCCATTAATTCCGGGTTGGACATGGCTTTATACATCAGGCATAGATTGCCTCTGAGCAGGCAGTATGCCACTGAGTAGAGCTGGAGTTTCTTTAACCGGGCAGCATATGGCATCTGTTTGAGCCCTTTGATCTTCTTGGTGAGGTACTTTTGGGGTCTTTCCAGTTGCTGCAGGTGTCTGGTAAGGTACATCCCAAAAGGGGCATTGTACTCAATTATGGGCCTGATGAGGGATGAGTAAAGAGGCACGATGACCTCCCCTGATCTAGATGTGAATCCCTTCATGATTAGGTGGGCTATATAAAATGTTTTTCTAACCACTTTGGCCATGTGGTTGTCAAATGAGAGATTGCTATCAACTTGGGTCCCCAGGTCCCTAATTACTTCTTCTGTACTTAATGGATTACCACCTATGTAGTAATTTTTGGGCACTTTGTTTTTGCCAAAGGGGATGACTATACACTTTTTGGCGTTTAGCTTGAGGCCATGGCTCTGGCACCAGTTGTCTGTTTCTATGAGGCCCTTTTGGAGGATGCTTGTGTCGGCTGGAGAGTCGATTATGGCACCCAGTTTGCAGTCATCTGTGAACTTGGTCAGCCACAGTCCTTCCGTGTTGGCCTGTACCTCCGAGAAATATATACCGAACAAGAGAGGTCCCAGGACTGAGCCTTGTGGGATGCCACTTGTAACTGGTTTGGAGTCTGACATGGCTCCAGCAATTCTAACCATGTGGGTTCTGTCCTTGAGCCAGTTTGCAACCCATCTAGTGACATAGGGGTTTATATTTAAGCTGGTGAGCTTATCTATAATGCCGAGTGGGGTATTGTATCGGAGGCTTTAGCGCGCTCCAGGTAGGCTGTGTGGACCACCTTCCCTCGTCAATGGCCTTGGTGACTGTTTCAAAGAAATCAACCAGGTTTAAGAGGCAGGATCTGCCCTTAACAAAGCTGAACTGGGTAGGATCCAGTGTCTGTAGGTCCTCAATATCTTTATTTATGAGGTTCATGATGATCCTTTCCATAGCTTTGCAGACCAAGCTAGTCAGGCTTATGGGGTGATAGTTTCCAGGATCTGTTGAGGCACCACCTTTGTGGAGAGGGACCACTGTTGCTGTACGCCACTCTTTGGGTACATATCCTGTAGTAAGGCTGAGATTGAACAGTAGTTTTATGTTTGGGTTTAGCTCTTCTTGGAGTTCATGTAGGACGCAGCCGGGACACCGTCTGGTCCCATTGATGCTGTGTTTTTGCTTTGGAGAGGGCAGCTCTTACCTGAGCATCTGAGATGTCAGGGGCAGCACTCTGCTGGGATAGATATTTGCCCTTTTGGTGGGGGGAGTTTGCTGAACCTGTCAGCTGGGATGTTGGCAATGTCTGTGGGTTTGGTGTATTTTTGTCATTTTGGACTAATTCTGAGCATATCTGGGAATTCCCACCCAGGATCCTAACATAACTAAAGAAAGCATTGTGATTATCCTTAGTGTCCTGTGCAATTTTTCTATTGAAGCTGGCTTAGATGATTTTATGAGTGCCTGTAGTTTTTTGCTAATACTGATCAGAGATGCCTTCCCTTTTTGGGATTTTGCTCTATCATGTAGTAGCTTCCTCCTTCTATTATATAGTTTGTTTATGGCTGGGGTCCACCAGACAGGACGTCTGCCTTTGGAGGATTGGGTCTTGGTTTTATCTGGGATTGCATGATCCATGCATTCCTGAAGGTGTTCATAGAATGCGTTTATAAAGGATTCTGCAGTCTGGGCCATATTTTCCACTGGCCCGGGGGCTTTGAAGGATTCCACCTCAGTTTTGAGGAGTGTGAAATTTGTTTTAGAGAAGTTTTTCACTGTGGTTTTCTGGGCAGGGGGTGGGGTCGGGATGTGAATATCCAGTGAGATTAGTTTATGGTCTGATCTTACCAGTGAGGGATACACTTCTGGTCTGGAGCATATAGTCCCCATGTTGATGATGATCAGGTCCAGTATGTTTTCCCCTCTTGTGGGAGTGGTAACAAGTTGTTCCATAGCATTTGAGTTTATAAATTCTAGGAACCTTTGGGCTAGGGTGTTTGAGCTAGAGTAATGCTCCCAGTCTATGTTTGGGTAGTTGAAGTCACCCAATATAATGGTGCTTGGGGAGACCTTCATATTTTCCAGTGTTCTCAGGAAGGCCGAGTGGGGTTCCTGGGTTTAGGAGAGTGGTCTGTAGCAGGCTATAAACTGGAAGGCAGTTTTACCCACTGTTAGTTGCACATGGATAGTCTCTGATGCTTCGTGCTGTGTCACCAACTTGGAGGTGTGGGTATCTTTGACGAATATTGATACTCCCCCCTCCTTTTGTGGTTTGGTCCAAGTTTTGGGGCCAAAAAGCATGGTATGAGGTATATCCTGGTAGTGCTGGGGTGCTCTCGGGATCCTTGAACCAGGTTTCTGTTACTGCACAGATATCGATGTTCTCCATGCTAAGGAGAGTTTCGAGTGCATGCATCTTGAGGTTTAGACTTCTGGCGTTGAGTAGCATTACTCTTAGTTTCTTATCCCTTGTGATACCTATGGAGGTGGGTTTGTCTTTTGAGCCTTGCCTAAAAAAGGCACTATGGGAGTAGCAAGAGCCTTTGCCAATATCCGAAAGCCCAGGGGTGACAGGTGCAAGCCATCCCAAGCGAAGCATCGTGGCTTGTTGAGCATGTCATCCCAGGCTGACAGGCATTGGATCCCCTTTGAATGACACCAATACTTAAGCCAATTGTTGAAATTGATCATCTTATCTTCATATTGTGGCATCATTCTTGGTGAGGGTAAGATGCTAGTCAAGGTCAGGGTCATACCAGCCTGGGCTAAATGCTCAGAGAGCTCCTCTATGTCTCTTTTCATGTAGTCCATGGAGGTACATCTCAGGTCATTCACACCAGCATAGACAATGACTGAGTCATATTTGTACTTGCCTTGGAGTGATCTGAGTGCTTGTGTTATGTGGCGGATCCTAGCGCCCGACAGGCAGCTCACCATGACCTTCTCCTTGTTCAGCCTGGTGAGCCTGACAATAGAGTCACCTATTACAAGTGTATCAGGTGTGTTGTTTAGCCTTAAGGGCTGTGACTGTTTGGCACACTGGCTTTGTGAGCTATGTGTTGCATGTGTTTTGTTTTGGGGTAGCGGTTGCTTGGGTGTCTGCTTTGGAGGTCTCTGCTGCTTAGGCAGATTTTTATTTAGAGCCTACGAGTATGTTTTTGTGTGTTTATGTGTTTGGTTTGCTGTCTTGGTAGGTCTATGTGAGACTGGAATTGTAGTGAGTGTGATTTCCTTCTCCTGAATGGTTACACCAGTACTGAGTTGAGAGAGCTTAGCCTCCAGTTTGGCTATATGGTTGCATCTCTCACATGTGTTGGAATTTGTTGGGAGGAGGAGAGGATTGTCTGTGTACATGAGGCAGTTGTAACATTGCCTCAAGATGACAAGATTCACCAGCTGGACCGGAGAGGAGATTGACAACTGACCTTTGGACATACTAGAATAGCATTGGGAATTCCTTTATAATTGAAAAAAGAGCCAATGGGGAACAAGGTACTCAAGGGGAGTTTGCGAGGGTGTAGTGCTTTTAATTTTTTAGTGCTGACTTAGTGAGCAAGTGCCAGGTAACTTAAATGCAATGTTTTACAGGTAACTTAAATGCAAAAACGACAAACAGTAACTTTATTTCAAGTGAAACAAGGAAATAAGTACAGTAAGCAATGCAGATATCACTAGGGATCCACAGAAGTACTGAAAATCCACGTCTTAGGTGGAATTAGCATTTCAGGGAAATAACAAGCAAACAAACAACAAGCATACAAACAAAGCTAGATTCAGCAGGCCTGGATCTAGTCTATGCTACAGCAAACAAGGTTTACCAATTTCAGTAAGAAACAGTTCAAACATGCAGTCACTATAAGACTTTAATTTAGAATAACAGACACTGAGCCCCTCAATCAGCAGTTCCCAACTTAGAAGGATAGTGCAGACCACAAACCTTCTATATAAAAAAAAACTGGTCTGAAGCCAAGTGCTTAAACTAAAAGGCTTAGAATGAGTTACAACCTGTTTTGTAAATGATTTCAGGCACTGTTCTTTGGCTTGCATTAAGTTAAGCAGTGTCCTTATATAACCCACACTACAAAATTATTTTAGAAATGCTGGTTGAATAAATGTAATTATGTCTAACAGGAACTTATGAATCTGTCAGCAAAATGTCACACAGTCTTGTTCATGTATTGATGATCAAGGTAGAGAGTGGCTTCCTCACATTAGTGGTGTCATTACCCAGCTTCAGACGTGCTGTAATCAACAGTGTTTTTAATTGTGCAGGGACATAACCATACACTAGCATTTAGTTACCTATGGCTGCTACGGCCTGAGTCTGATCAGCATATAACAACTGGTGGATCTTCCAGTGCACACACGGGAGCAAGAAATTATCTTTGGAGGCATACAAATAGTTTCTAAAACGTTTTCATCATAGATAGTTTTGGTTAAGTGACTCATTTGTCCATGATGTACAAATGGAAAGTTAAAACACTTCTGGAGGCAAGCGACAGCACATGTATTACACAATGACACAGTTAGTATAAAGTTTCATAGCCAGGAATAAACACCAATAACAGTTTTATTTATTTTTAATAGTTAAATAATGGGATATTGCCATGTGGTATAAATTGGATGAAAGTACTGCGAGTGTTCCATTTTTAATCTGGTAGATTTCCCCGTAATACCTCTGATTAGGTGACTACCCTAGATAGAAATATGTTTGAGCTGTCTTTTATCAGATTTATCTGGTATCTCTTAAACTATTTATATTTTAATAATACAGACTTTTGCAAGAATATGGCACGTATAATTCCATTATGCACAGATTGTGCTAATCCCAGTATCTCTCTAATTTTGCAGTTCAAGTTAACCATCACCATAAGCTTAATAGATATTAAAGTGTTCTATTATGCCTTATAATCACAATAAAAATGACCACTTCTGAAGGGATATGCTTTTCATCTCTGAATGTTAGAATATGTTCAAGTGAGCACAATTATAAACCAAGTAATGTAGTTCAGCTTGTTTTATTTAAATGTGTGCATGTGTTTTGTCCTGTTCTATATCGCCTAATTGAAATGGTTAAACCTAGAATGCCGTTTCATCAACCACTAATTATCAAACTACCATTTACTCAAATGGCCATTTCACCGATTTTTTTTCCTAGGGAAAAAAATCAGTAGGCCAACCAGGAATGACACACCACTTGAAACATTGCAAATTGGGGGGGGTTTACCCCCCACTCCAATGTGGGGGGTATGTCCCCCACACCCCCTTAACTAAATATACCAATTCTGAGATTGCACTACAGTGGGGAAAATGGCAAATTCATTATGATGGCCAAGCAATTTTTTTCCCTAGGAAAAAAAAATCAGTGAATTGTCTGTTCGCATAAATAGCAGTTCAATATTTAGTGGTCGATGAAACAGTGTTCAATATTTAGCTGTTTCATTTAGGTAATATAGACTGATTTTGTCCACCATCCATGAGCATCAAGCTTCCTTCTCAACTTGGCTCTATAGTGCCATTCATTCATTCTCAGAGAGACCAAGAGGCAAGGGTCCAATTGTATGGTCCACTCCTTTTTCTTATGGTGATATCCAGGCCTTGACAATTGGTTCTGTCATCTGTGAGACAATGTTTTTTGTTTTCCACTTTATGAATCCCTAACTCCACTGAGGATGTTCAGTAAGCTGCCCAATGCTCAGAGTGCAATTGGCATTTGTATTGGATTGCCAGTTACCTTTCCAAATCACAATACCCATCATGACTGCCCTCACCTCCCATTGAAGGCAGTGTTTTTTTGTTGCCTCCAGTCTGTCCCAGGAACTCTACAGTGGAATAATGTACCCTAGACAAGCACCCCACATCCACTTAATGAGGAGAGATGAAACAGGTAAACCATTTCACACATGCCCTACCCTTTCACCTATAGCAGATGCCCAGACAGATACTATGTCACTTGGGTTGTGTTTGTCGGCTTTATCCCTCCATGCCAACAGAACTAGAAAATACCACTAATATCTAGTGCTGATATTTCTCAGTTTACTTGACAAGAGCAGCACTAGCTGCTTGCTTGTAAATTGAATGTTACATTTCATCCTTAAAAATGTAGGAATTAAAGTGTAAATGGCATTAATATATACTAACTCTGAGACTGTGATTTCTTGAAGTATGAACTGTACTTGAAATTAGTGTGTGTGTGTGTGTGTGTGTGTGTGTGTGTGTGTGTGTGTGTGTGTGTGTGTGTGTGTGTGTGTGTGTGTGGTATATATATATATATATATATATATATATATATATATATATATATATATATATATATATATATATATATATATATATAGATCTACTTCACTAGATTGAACTTTTAAATGTTCAAAGCTCATATAGCCGAGACCATAACATCGAACATTTAAAAGTTCAAACAGTGAAAAAGAAACAAAAAGAAAACAAAAAACAAAACTAAACATTTGTAGCAGGGGGGCAAGTCACCCTGCACCTCCACACCCCCCACTACTTAAATATACCAACTCTGAGATTACACTACATTGCAGAAAAGAGAAATCTTCCCATTCTGCACTATATGGGGATCTCAATTCAGACCGCTCAAACTTTTAAAAGTTCGATCATATGGTCTCGGCCATATGGACTTCGAACTTTTAAAAGTTCGATCAACTGAAGGGGACCCATGTATGTATATATATATATATATATATATATATATATATATATATATATATATATATATATATATATATATATATATATATATATATATATATATATATATATATATATATATATCTTCTTCTGGCTTTTCCCGGTTAGGGTTCCCCACAGTGGATCCTCTGTCTGCTCATGATTGGCAGTGGAGTTTTACGGTGTTGAGTTGCCAGCCTAGCACCCAACCTTCCACAGAAGGCACACAAACACACATCCACTCACGCCTAGGGACAGTTTAGATTTATAGTGTCCAATTCCCCTACAGCATGTCTTTGGGAGGAAACCAGAGCACCTGGAGGAAACCCACGTGACCACAGGGAGGACATGCAGACTCTGCACAGAAGGCACCCCAGCCAAGGATCGAACCAGAGAACCTCTTGCTGTGAGGTGGCAACGCTAACCGCTGCACCAATGTAGCAACCCTATATATATATGTGTATATAGGTCTACTTTGGAAGCTCAATGTTTTAAAACTTCTAACATCATATAGTTGAGACCATAAGTTCAAAGTTTTGAAACTTCAATAAAAAAAAAATAAAAACATTTTTTTTATATTCATGTAGGGGGCTTGGGGGTTGCTCCTCCCCACACCCCGTGCTACTTAAACATTTAACTCTTTCTTTATAGAGACAATATCCAACCTAACAAAAACTTTTCCCAACAACGACTCATCTCTCCTACATTCCACCTCATCTGAGTCCCCAAATAATTTCCCCCCTATGTTTGAGCTTAAACCTGTTTCCACAAACTATATAAAAAGACTTCTATCCAAACTTAAACCCTGCTCCAGTGCACCTGACAACATCCCCTCTTCTTTTCTCAAGTCTGCTGCCGATGGTATAGCTCACCCAATTAGTATCCTAATTAATAGATCTATAAAGGAATCCTATGTCCCTAAACTCTGGCATTCTGACTTTATTCTTCATCTCCACAAGGGAGGCAAAAATGCTAAGATTTCAAACTTCCACCCTATAGCTATTCTCTCTCCAATCTCCAAAATTCTAGAAAAATGCATCCACCTCCAACTTATGCCTTTTCTGACTAAAATCCCACTTCTAACCCCTACCCAACATGGCTTCCGACCAGGACATAGCACCATAACAGCTCTACTCTCATTCTTAGAAATTGTCAGTCAAGCCTGAGATTCTGGGAACTTAATATCCACAGTGCTCCTAGATCTCTCTAAAGCATTCAACACTGTTTCCCATAAACACCTTCTAAGTCACCTCTCAAACCTAAATCTCTCCCAAAACACTCTTTCCTGATTCTCAAACTATCTGTCAGATAGATCTCAGGCTGTGAAATGGAAAAAAGGCACCTCACCTTTCTTACCCACTCCTACCAGAGTAGCACAGGGGTCCATCCTTGGACCAGTGCTGTTTAATATCTTAATCAATAACTTTCACTCTGCTGTTCCTAATGCCAAAGTCATCCAATATGCAGATGACTCTACACTTTTCTGCTCTACCTCTCTAAGCTCCTATCTAAAACTCAGACTGCCTTCTTAACTA
Organism: Protopterus annectens; assembly: GCF_019279795.1. Taxonomy (NCBI): domain Eukaryota; kingdom Metazoa; phylum Chordata; order Ceratodontiformes; family Protopteridae; genus Protopterus; species Protopterus annectens. The sequence goes on from NC_056728.1 coordinate 1,516,107,095, forward strand.
CTGAGATCTGGATGTGCCAAAATCACATTTCTCTCAATGGTAACAAATCTAAAATACTACTCTTCACTCCCTCAAAATCTTTCTCTGTTGATAAAAATTCCTTCCAAGTCCTTAGCCAAAACAACTCTCCAGTCGAAGTTGTTCCCTTTGCCAAACTACTCGGTGTAACTATAAATGAACATCTCGAGTTCGACATCCATATTCAGCAAAATATAAAGAAAACCCACCAAAAACTAGGTATTCTATACAGGAACAACCACTTCCTCTCTACTTCTACCAGGCATACTCTGGCCTCCTCTTACCCCCTTCCCTCCCTTCTGTATGGTGCCCCACTACTAACTAACCTATTCTCTTACATCACTTCCAAACTTGAAATCTGTTATAACAAAATTTCTAAATTTGCCACCAAAGCCAAACATTCCATACACCACTGTGTTACCCTCCAATCCTTCAACTGGTTAGAATTCACAAATTACCTGGACGTCCTCCAGCTCACTACAGCACATAGACTAATATTTAATCCAACCAAATGCCCAGCTCTAACCAACATCCTTCCCCCATACACCCCAAACAGAACTCTCAGATCTGAACATCAAAACTTGATTACTATCCACAAACCTAAACATCCTGCTGGACAACTTCTCCTCTCCTTCTCCTTGGGTAAGAAATGGAACTCTCTCCCTTCTGCACTAAGGACAATGTCAAATACAAACAACTTTAAAACACAGCTTTACACCTACATCTCCTCCAAATGGAAATGTAACTGCATTCTCCCTACCTAGAACTCTTTAACAAAAGCCCCTGGGAGGGTATGCTTCTGAGTTCCTAAGCACCTTATAGCTGGTTATAACCTTCTATAGCTAATTCTCACAAAATCTCTCACACTCTGTAAATAGCTTTTAGGTTCATAGGTTCATACTAGGCTATCTGCCCTGGGGCAATTATAAGCCTAGCCCGATTCTGTATGGCTTATGCCACCCCTTGATTTGAGTATACTTTGCCCTTTTTAAGGTTTAGTTTACTGTGCCTCTGTCTAATAGTGACACGGGAGTAATCTCTAGGACAAACCTACGATCCCCCATCCACCTATCGAGATTCTTCTTGAAGAGATTCAGTGAGGTGCTCTGCCTCACATGAACTGGAATTCTATTCCAGAGTGAAGGGAGCCTCTGGGTTATGAACCTGTCCCTCCAGCAAGTTCTATTTATTTCTCTGCTGAGGTTCAAGTCCCTCGAGCATGTGACTCTAAGGGATTTAGATTTACTGAGGTGGAGCATGTCCATTAATTCTGGATTTGACATAGCTTTGTATGTCAGGCATAGATCGCCTCAAAGTAGGCGGTATGCAACTGAGTAGAGCTGGAGTTTTTTTAACCGAGCAGCATATGGCATCTGTTTGAGACCCTTGATCCTCTTGGTGAGATACGTTTGGGGTCTTTCTAATTGCTGCAGGTGTCGGGTAAGGTACATCCCAAAAGGGGCATTGTATTCTATGATGGGCCTGATGAGGGATGAATAAAGGGGCAAGATTACCTCTCTTGATCTTGATGTGAAACCCTTCATGATGAGGTGGGCTATGTAGAAGGTCTTTCTAACCACTTTGGCAATGTGGTTTTCAAAGGAGAGATTGCTGTCAACTTGGGTCCCCAGGTCCCTAATAACTTTCTCTGTACTTAATGGGTTTCCGCCTATGTGGTAATTTGTGGGCACATTGTTTTTGCCAAAGGGTATGACTATACATTTTTTGGCATTTAGCTTTAAACCATGGCGCTGGCACCAGTTATCTGTCTCTGTGAGAATCTTTTGAAGGATGTTTGTGTCAGCTGGAGAGTAGATTATGGTGCCCAGTTTGCAGTCATCTGCGAACTTGGTGAGCCATAGTCCTCCCACGTTTGCCTGTACCTCAGAAAAGTATATACTGAACAAGAGTGGTCCCAGGACAGAACCCTGTGGGACGCCACTTGTGACCGGTTTTGAGTCTGACATGGCTCCAGCAACTCTCACTCTGTGGGTTCTGTCTTTGAGCCAGTTTGCGACCCATCTTGTGACATAGGGGTTTATATTTAAGCTGGATAGCTTATCTATGATGCCCCAGTGGGGTATTGTGTCAAATGCCTTTGCAAGGTCCAGATAGGCTGTGTGGACTACCTTCCCTTCATCTATGGCTTTGGTGACTGTTTCGAAGAAGTCAACCAGGTTCAAAAGGCAGGATCTGCCCTTGACAAAGCCGAACTGGGTAGGATCTAGTGTCTGTAGGTCCCCAATGTCTTTGTTTATGAGCTCCATGATGATCCTCTCCATAGCCTTGCAGACTAAGCTAGTCAGGCTTATGGGGCGATAGTTTCCAGGGTCCGTAGAGGCTCCACCTTTGTGGAGTGGGACCACTGTTGCTGTACGCCATTCTGTGGGCACATATCCTGTAGTGAGGCTGAGATTGTATAGCTGTTTTATTTGAGGGATTAGTTCCTCTTGGAGTTCATGTAGGATGCAACCTGGGACGCCATCTGGTCCCATGGAAGCAGTGTTTTTTGCTTTGGAGAGGGCAGCCTTCACCTGAGCATCAGAGATGTTTGGGAGGAAGCCCTCTGCCGGGATAGATACTTGCTCTTTGGGGGGGGGGGGGATGGAGAAGTTTGCACTGAACCTGTCTGCCAGGATATTGGCGATGTCTGAGGGTTCAGTGTATTTTTTGTCATTTAGAATCAACTCAGAACAAGTCTGGGAGTTGCATCCCAGGTTTCTAACATAACTGAAAAAAGCCTTATGATTGTCTTTGGTGTCCTGTGCAATTTTTCTCTCAAAGCTGGCCTTGAAGGATTTTATGAGGGATCATAATTTTTTGCTAGTACTGATCAGAGATGCCTTCCCTATTAGGGATTTTGCTCTATCATGTAGTAGCTTCCTCCTTCTGTTGTACAGTTTATTTATGGCAGGGGTCCACCAGACTGGACGCCTGCCTTTGGATGATTGGGTCTTGGTTTTGTTTGGGATAGCATGATCCATGCATTCCTGGAGATGTCCGTAGAATGCATTTATATAGGATTCTGCAGTTTGGGCCGTAGTTTCCACTGGCCCTGGGGCCATGAAGGATTCCACTTTGGTTTTGAGAAGTGAGAAGTTCGCTTTTGAGAAGTTTTTCACTATGGTTTTCTAGGCTGGGGGTGGGGTCGGGATGTGGACATCCAGTGAAATTAATTTATGGTCTGATCTTACCAATGAGGGATATACTTCTGGTGTGGAGCATAGAGTCCCCATGTTGGTAATTATCAGGTCTAGTATGTTGTCCCCTCTTGTGGGAGTGGTGACTAGTTGTTCCATACCATTTGAGTTTATAATTTCCAGGAACCTTTGGGCTAAGGTGCTGGGGCTTGAGTAGTGCTCCCAGTCAATGTTTGGGTAGTTGAAGTCACCCAATATAATGGTGTTCGGAGAGATCTTCATGTTCTCCAATGTTTTCAGGAAAACCGAGTGGGATTCCTGACTTTGAGAGGGTGGTCTGTAGGATGCTATAAACTGAAAAGCAGTCTTGCCCACTGTTAGTTGCACATGGATGGTCTCCGATACTTCATGCAATGCCACTAACCTGGAGGTGTGGATATCCTTGATAAATATGGAAACTCCCCCTCCATTTGTGGTTCGGTCCTGGTTTTGGGGCCGAAAAGCATGATATGAGGTATAGCCTGGTAGTGCTGGGGTGCTCTCTGGAGCCTTGAACCAGGTTTCTGTCACTGCACAGATATCAATGTTCTCCATACTGAGGAGAGCTTCGACTGCGTGCATCTTGAGGTTAAGACTTCTGGCGTTTAGCAGCATTACCCTTAGTTTCTTGTTCCTTGTGCTGTCTATGGGAGTGGGTTTGACATTTGAGCCTTGCCTAAAAAAGGCACTATGGGGTGGCAAGAGCCTTTGCCAATATCTGAAAGCCCAGTGGTGACAGGTGCAAGCCGTCCCTAGCAAAGCAACGTGGCTTGTCGAGCATGTCATCCCAGGCTGACAGACACTGGATCCCCTTTGAATGACACCAAAATTTTAGCCAATTGTTAAAATCGATCATTTTGTCTTTGTACTGTGGCATCATTCTAGGTGAGGGTAAGATGCTGCTCAAGGTCAGGGTCATACCAGCCTGGGCTACATGATCAGAGAGCTCCTCTATGTCTCTTTTCATGTAGTCCAGAGATGTACGTCTTAGGTCATTCACACCAGCATGTACAATGACTGAGTCATATTTGTATTTGCTTTGGAGTGACCTGAGTGCTTGCGTTATGTGGCGGATCCTAGCACCCGACAGGCAGCTCAATGTGACCTTCTCTTTATTCAGCCTGGTGAGCGGGACGTCAGTGTGTCTGACAATAGACTCACCTATTACAAGGGTATCAGGTGTGTTATTCAGCCTTAAGGACTGTGGCTGCTTGGCACACTGACTTTGTGGGTTATGTGTTGTGTGTGTTTTGAGGTAGCGTTTGCTTGGATGTCTGCTTTGGAGGTCTCTGTTGCTTAGGCAGATTTTTATTTAGGGCCTCCGAGTATGTTTTTGTGTATTTATGTGTTTGGTTCGCTGATGTGGTGGGACTATGTGAAACTGGAATTGTGTTGTGTGAGGTTACCTTCTCCTCCTGACTGGTTACACCAGTTTTGAGATGAGAGAGCTCAGCCTCCAGTTTGGCTATATAGTTGCATCTCTCACATATATTTGAACCTGTTTGGAGGAGGAGAGGGTTGTCCGTGTGCATGAGACAGTTGTAACATTGCCTCAAAATTCCCAGATTCACCAGCTGGACTGGAGAGGAATCCATTGACTGACCTTTGGACATGCTAGAGTAATATAGGGAAACTGAATTTAAGACGGACCAATAGAGGATAGGGTAATCATAGAGAGTATAAGAGTAAGTAGTGCTTATGGTTTAATAGTGCTAACTTGTAGGATTACTTAATTGGACCAGTGAAGGGCCTTAGAATGAGAATATGGTGTTTAAATTGAGAGATAGAGCAGTTCTAAGGGAAAAAGTGAAGAGCAGACTTTGTGGAGCCAGGAATAGTTTAAACCCAATTAGGCGGCTTTTGACTTTGACTTTAACTGTGTGAATTTGTTAAAATGTATCTGCACAATATTTTTCCACTATGGGCAATATTGCTCACACTTTGTATCATTTGATATGTATTTGTAGTTGTACCTTATTTTATTGGACTACTATCTTTACTGTAATCTGTTTCATGGAGCTTTTCTCCCCGGGCCTCCATTGAAAATGGGCTCTATCGGCCCAGTGGACTTCCCCGGTAATCAAACTGGAAATAAATAAATAATAAATAAATAAAATATACCAACTCTGAGATTGCACTACAATGAAGACAATGATCTCCATTTAAACCATTTGAAGTTTCAAAACTTCAAAGTTATCGTCTCAACCATATGATTAAATTTTGAAACTTTGCACTTCCAAAGTAGAGCTATATATATATATATATATATATATATATATATATATATATATATATATATATATATATATATATATATATATATATATACATATATATATATATATATATATATATATATATTTGTGTGTGTGTGTATGTATATATATATATATATATATACATATATATATATATATATATATATACATATATATATATATATATATATATATATATATTTATACACACACACATATATATATATATATAGAAATCCATAAAACTTTTCGGATATGAAAGAAAAATCAGTTCACTTCGTGTAGTAGCTTTGAAATCTTTTAATCCAGTAGTTGAAATCTTTTAATCCAGCAGTAAAATACGTCTACCAAGACAACAGTGTAAGAAAACTTGAAATAAATTTGAAATAAAATTAAACACTTGTATTTAAGTGCTTTCGTTCATTGTCAAGTTCATTTTAAAGTTATTTCACAGTCAAACTTCTTCAGAAATACAAAGGTTATCAACTGAACACTCTTTAAATAAAAGCTGCTGTATAATTAATTCTTTATGCAAAGAAGGGGAGGGGAAATAATTCTCACTAATGAATCCACTTAAGGATGCATTTTACATTAAGATTACCATTAAGTCCAGGTGGCGTGTCAGCTTGCAGTTTAACCTGCCATCTAAGCTCTTTAACTTCTAGCTGGGGGTTCCCATCTGCATAGATCAAGGAAACACTGTCTAACACTAGAAATTTAAAAGTGGAGCAGGAAGGGTTGGTTGGCTTGTGTTTAGCTACAGCATTCTTTTCATCACCTTTTCTTATGGCCTGGTAATGCTCCTTGATTCAATCGCTGAGCTTCCTAATAGTTTTGCCAACATAGAACACCCCACAGTGACTGCAAACAGCAAGGTATACTATGCAAGTTGAATTACAATCAAATGTGTCTGAAAAATGAATTACATGTCTAGGAGTGTGTAAGGTGAAAAGTCTCTACTTGCAATGTACTGGCAGCAAACACATTTCCCACAACAAAACATACCAATGGAAGGGGGAGGTGTGGTTAAATTTCTCTGACCAGCTAGATCACAAACTGATTTGAGAGACTGGGATCTCTTGTAACTGAAAGATGGAGTGGGACCTAGTGCCTTGCCTATCTCTTGGCAACTGGAAATAATACCCCAGTTCCTAGAAACTATGTCCCGAATAGATTCTGCAGCAACTGAAATTAGAAGAGGAAAACACAGGCTGTCATTGGAAGATGGAACTGGGTTTGGGCAAAAGCCTTTTGACAAAATAGGGGGTATTTGTTGTGTCTGTTCACTGCAACTTCCTCCAACAGGGTGTCCACTAAGTGTGCTGGGTAGTGTTTGTCTGTAACTAGCTGTTTAAGAAAGAGGCTTTCTTTTGTGAAATGTTCATCTTAATTAACAATGCGGCTAAGATGTACAAATTGCCCCTTGACTATGTTCTTTTTTTTAAAAAAGGGATGTTGGCTGCCAAAATCCAAATAGTTATTGCTGAAGGTACTTTTTCTGTGGCTTGTTGAAGAAAACTTGTTAGTGTGGCGGTCAATGGAGAGGGTCACATCTAAGAAGTGGACAGTTTTTCCCTTACCTGAAATGGTAAAGTCTAAAAAATCAATACTGCTGTTAACTTTTTCTAAGAACACATCAAGCTCACCTGGGGGCCCTGTCCAAAGGAAAAATATGTCATCTATATAATGTTTATATAGAGAGACATATTCTAAACCATCTAGTTTGGTAAGCACATCTGCTTCCCAGGAACTCAAAACTAGGTTGGCATAGGACGGGGCCAGCTTTACCCCATAGCTAATCCCTGTACTTGCTGGTAGATGGTACCATTGAAAGAAAAGAAATTGTTTTCCAACACTAATTTCAAAAAAGCAAACAGAACTGGGAATGTATTGGGGGTTATCAGTGTACCTGGCAAGGTAATCTCCCACCATAAGTAAACCCCTTTGATGCGGGATGCTGGAATAAAGGGCCACAATGTCCAGGGTGACAAATGTACAGTGACCAGTCAAAGGAGGGCAATTATGGACCTGATTAAAGAATTCCCAGGAATCTTTTAAGAAGAACTGGGAGGACTGAACTAGCAGATTTAGGAAAAAAATCTAAAAGAGACGATATCTATTCTGTCTTTGTCTTACTTGATGCCACAATAGGCATAAGAGGAGGATTTCTTGGATCTTTATGTGTTTTGGGGATCCCAAACATCCTACCCACTAATGGGGACTTCACTTCCATAAATTCCAACTCAAAGTCTGAAATAAGCTCTTTATGATAAAGCTTGGTAAGAGTGTTGTCAATCCTACCGAAGCTTTCCATAACAAAATCAAAGGAAACAGTTTTGTAGTTGTCAGTGTTGGAAAGGACTTCTTCCATTTTGCTAACATAAGAGCGGTTATCCATAATAACGAAACCTACTCCCTTGTCTGCCTTCATAACCCTGATGTCTGGATTAACTTGGAGACTTTTGAGGGCGGTGTTATCTTTAACAGAAAGGTTAAATCTCTTAGGGGGTGGCTTTTTTTCAAGGATTGCTCTTACTTCTTCCTCACACACTTTAGAAAAAAATATTTAACGTGGGATTAAGGGGGGATTGAAAGTGCTTCTTCTTCTAGGGAAAGAGTTGCTACCATCATTAGAATCAGAATCCAAACTGTCAGGGAAAGGGAGAGAACGGGAGGCATTGGAAGTAACAACCTAATCTCGCTGAGGTCCTGCACCAAGTGTGGAAAAAACATTTCTATTAAAAATGTCATTAGCTTGTGTAACAACAGACTGACTAAAACATACATTATTATTTTTAATGCCTTGTTTTAAATTAAGCTTTCTACAATAAAGCTTTAAGTCTAGTAACACATTAGTCACTGAAGCCCTCTGTGAGGGAATAAAGTTCAGTCCCTTTCACAAAACTGCTAAACTGTCATCATCCAACACCAAATCCGTAAAGGTGAAAATGTCAAGGGTAGGAGAGGGAATGGGAGAGCAGGAAACCATTACCATCATCTCAGTCTTAGGGGTCTCCTTCTGCTTCTCCTTCTCACCCTCCCTCTTCTTCTCCCCCTCCCCCTGACTGTCTCTGAAAACAGCTGAATGGTCTCTGGACCTGGGGATAGAAAATGGTCTGATGTAGTGAAAGGGTTGGAATCCAAACTCACTTTGAATGCTTGTATCAGTTCTCTAGGAGGCTGAATATTAATGCCCACTGGACTAGCTGAGGTATTGGTAAGAACAGTACCTGAAAATTGATTCTCCTCAGAAAAAAATCTTTGTTGCAGGGCTCTTGGAAGAGAAAACAGTACTTCTCGAAACCACTTGAGGATTGACACAAGCTGAGAAAGTGCTATGCTTCTAAAATGGCGAAAAAAAAAATTGGTTTGGATCTGAAGGGTTTTAATGGGTATGCAGCCTTTCTTCTATATTGGTCTAAGTCCCTGGACACATTTTTTGACTTTCTCCTTGTTTAGAGACTTTAGCTTCTATGCCAGTCCATTCTTTTTTAACCACATGGAAAAACAAGTGAGACAGGATGCTAGCATTTAACGATCTTATCTCATCACTTAGTGCCCCAAGTCTTTTTTGATTGTAGTTGATAAGCACTTCAAGCACTTTAATTCCTGCCTTATTAAAAATCTCACAAAGCGACTGATATATTTCACTGTTAACATCAATTCCATTGGGAAATTTACTGAAGATAAGGCCTTGCAGTAGAATCTCCTGTTTTAAACAGCTGGTAAGGTAAAATATATCATATTCAATGCTTTTGTATTCTGAAACCAGCTTTTCTAGTTTAAAAATTAAATGTCTGCAGTTAACTTGGGTAGCAATTCTGGGTTCAGATATTGTACTGTTGTCAGGACTAAATGTGAAAGCATTACCAGGCCATAAGAAAAGGTGATGAAAAGAATGCTCTAGCTAAACACAAGCTAACCAACCCTTCCTGCTCCACTTTTAAATTTCTAGTGTTAGACGGTGTTTCCTTGATCTGTGGAGATGGGAACCTCCAGCTAGAAGTTAAGGAGCTTAAATGGCAGGTTAAACTGAAAGCTGACACGCCCCCTGGGCTTAATGGTAATCAATGTAAAATTCATCCTTAAGTGGATTTGTTAGTGAGAATTCTTTCCCCTCTCCTTCTTTGCATAAAAAATTAATTATACAGCAGTTTTTATTTAAACAGTGTTCAGATAATAACCCTTGAATTTCTGAAGAAGTTTGATGTTAAATAACATTAAAATGAACTTGACAATGAACAAAAGTGCTTAAATACAGGTGTTTCATTTTGTTTCAAATTTATTTCAAGTTTTCTTACACTGTTGTCTTGGTGGATGTTTTTTACTTGTGAACTAAAAGATTTCAACTACTGGATTAAAGGATTTCAAAGCTACTACACAAAGTGAAGTGATTTTTCTTTCATATCCAAAAAGTTTTATGGATTTATGTGTTTGGATAACTTTTTGACAGTTTACAGTTCTTTTACTATATATATATATATATATATATATATATATATATATATATATATATATATATATATATATATATATATATAGATATATATACAGATATACACACATACACAAAATATCCGAGTATGAGGGATATGCAGCTTCTATCAAGGGGTCCCAGAGGATTGAAGCACCTTTGTAAAACTGTGGCACTTATATGTAGAATTTGCTGTTGTTATTGCTCTTTCTTATAGTGATCCTTGTTCCATCTTGTGCAAATCCTGCCCACACGCAATTAAAAAAAAAAGTTGATGCAGACAGTGTGCACTGTTTATTGCTCTCATGTTTATCTAATTGTCTTGCATCCAACATTTTAATTTTTTTTATATTTTTTAATTCACCCTTTATGAGAAATATATTCTTGAAGATTGGAGCATTTGCTTCAGTTCTGATTGCTTTACAAATGACTAGGGATTCCTGTGTAAACAATGTTATCAGCTATATCTTAGCAACTGATGTTTATGCTTACGTTACATAATACCAGCTCAGGGACTATCAAGCTATTACTGCTCCCATGTGAGTCAGAAAATAAGTCCGAAAGCATGTCAATGAGTAGAATGATGTTCTTCCTTTGGGGGGGGTTATATTGTAATTATTTCTTCAGTATGTTAATTGCATTATAACTATTTTGGCTTCAACACTGGTTCAAGTTCAAGAAGGCATTGATGTCCCCAGTCCTTAGAACGGGTGTTTAGTTTGTAATGATCTAGATAATTATCATCCCAGCTCTAACTTCTCATATTTGGGAAACATTCTTGAGAAAGTAATATACATTCAGCTGGAATCATTTTTGACTAATCATTGTAGATCTGTTCCCAGTCCAGATTTATGACAATACACAGCCCTGAGCATACTCTTACTAGAGTAAGTAATGACCTCTTCATTGTGAAAGATCAGTGCTATTATTCTGTTCGGTTCCTTTTAAATTTTTCATCAAAATTTGAACTAGTTGACCACTCTATTCTGTTTGATAGATCAGATCATTACTGTGCCATTTCTGGTACTGTCCTGGACTTTTTTGCTTCATGAGAACATACCCCATTGGTTTGTTTCAGGTGTGAATTCTTCTTCTGTTTGCCCTCTGGCCTCTTGGGTTTTCAAGGATTTATTCTTGGTCCACTATCATGTACCGACTATTTATTGCTGCTAGGAGAGTTTATTAATTCAAGACATCTCAGTACCACTGCTATACTAATGACACACAACTTTATCCGTATTTTCCTCAGGATTCTGTGTTTTCACTTAATTCCTTTTCTCTTGACTTAGGATTAATCCATGACTGGATTGTCACCGATAGGCTGAAACTTGGCACCTTCAAAACAGTATCATGCTTTTTCTTCCTTTTTTGTTTTATTGACTGATATTCAGTATTGTGGTTACAAACTGAATTTTGTATCTAAGGTCCCCAAACTTCAAGTCATTTTTGATAACTTGCTGATTCTTAAGGACTACATTTCAGCTGTTTTCAAGTCACCTTGTGCCCACCTTCAAAAAATCCCCTTGATCAAGCACCTTATTCCTCCTGCTGACCTGTTTGTTTGAGCCATGCTTTGATATCTTCTCATTTGGACTACTGTAATGCGTTACTTTTTGGTCCTCCTGAGTCAGAGATCGCACTTTTACACCTTATACAAAATTCTGCAGCACATTGGACTTTCTGGCTTTCCAAAACATTATCATATTACTCTAGTTCTTTAAAGTTTATATTAGCTTCCTGTAAGATATTGCATAATGTATACGATTATTTATTGTGCACCATTCACTTGACAGGCTTAGTTCACCTTATTTGAAGGTCGTTTTACATACTTGCATTCCTTTTTGTTCTCACTGTTTTAGTTCACAAAATCCTCTGGTTATACCAACATAAAACCTGGATTCTTCAGGTTGCTGCTCTTTCAGCTGTCGGGGCCCTGTCTTATGGACTCACCTTCCTGATTGTCTTCAGGACATTTCTACCACTGCATGCTTTAAGAGTGCTCTTAAAACATACTCATATTATGTGGATTACTAATGAATGTTTATTGTATTTTATATTAACTGACTTGTTATTTTTTATGTTTAGTATTTTCAATTTCTACATTACTTGGGCACAGGTACTTAAATTTAAACATGGAATTAACTGAAATGTTGACATAATTGTAATGTAATTAGATATTAGCAAATGTGTTAGAATAATAGTTTTAAAAATAGATTGCTATGTGGTAAATATTTTTTTTTTGCTAAATTGGTAATTCGACTGGTTGACAATAATATAATTACTAGGCTACTGTGTTGGCATTACAGAAAACATAAATTAGCAGTTAGTCACAGAGTGATGAACTTGTGTGCTACTTGCATGAATAATTAGTTCAAGATAATTTACAGTGTAATTCTTCATTTGGAGGATGAGTATTTAAAGTTATTGCTTTGCATCAATTGTTTAAATAAAAACTTTACTGTTCAACTGAAGAGTGCATGGAGATGCATGCAGACATAATTATGTTGAAAAACGGTTTACTATCATTATTTCGAAAATTAAAAAAAAGTGTACTTATCAGCGAAGTGTTTCGCCTAAAGTACACAATTCCAAATGTTCCTAAAGTCGGAAAACAGCTGTCAGTGTTGAAAATGTCACTCACGACATTTTCGACACTTAACAGAAATCCCACCCTTCTCTTAACTCCCTAACTAGTCTAAACTCACATTTATGCAGGGGGGCAAGCCCCCCTGCACCCCACACTCCTCTAACTTAATATTCCAACTCCAAGATCACACTACAGTGAGGAAAGGGATGTATTTCCCTAACCGCACTGTACTGCAATCCCCTTACATGAGCGAATGCTATAATTGCAAATGCACAGTCCATTCGCAATAATACCGTTCGCTCATGTAACCTGCCGAAATATAAAGTCTTCAAACATCTATTGTTCGAATACTTCATAGCTGTGCAATTGCACGTCAAAATTGTAATGGTAAACCTTGAAAAATATCTCATAAAAATAGATATTGGCAGAGGATATTTATGGAAGACATAAATGGAGGTGGTAATAAAATGAATAAATAAATAAACAACAAAGCAAATCAAAAGAGCTGGATTTATAGGCTTCCATTCTTCCATGTTCTGATTTTCCTGACATCTATTAAAGTGGCTAGAATAGCTGGACACTGGAGATCAGCTAGCCAGCGGTGTGTTCTAGGAGGCCAAGGCAGGGTCACTTGCTGAGAAATGCAGTAGTGGACTTCATGCATATTACTTTTTACAACTGGTAAATCTTAGTCAGTGAAAGACAGGAACAGAGTAGATTAGACTAGGCTAAAATTAAGAAATCACAGAATGACTAGTGCAAGTAAGTGAAAGAACAGAGACACGTCACATTATCCTTTCATCACTGGGCACTCTTTTTCCCAAGAAGATTAAACTTTGAGATTTAAATTAAATCACAAGAACATAATAATACCACATCATACCATTTTGGCATAGAGTACATTTTGTAATAATCATAATAATAATAATAATAATAATAATAATAATAATAATTTAAAGTATTGCAGAGAAATTAGTAATGAAGTACATTTCCAAGCTATTTTGATGAAATATTTTTTCAGTTTTTGTTTGCAGTTACTTTTTAAAGAAGTATTAGAATGGATTTGATTATGAGCTGCTTTTAAATGACTGAAACAACAATTCTCATGACTACCTTCTGGGATGTTTTATTGTGGTTACTAGGTGAAGGAGCCTGTGAAATAATGATATGCATTCTGATGTACATATTTTCAGGGACATAGACATCTGAAGTTTCCTTTCTATGTAGAGACAGCATATTCATAATTCTTAATCAGTTTCTGACAAAAATGCTACTGGTCTTCAAAAAACTTAACATAAAAATCTGCATACCTTAATTTACTTAATTAAGCAATGATGTAGATATAAAGGGACTGAACATTGTAATGAAAATCAATAAAATCAATAAATCTTGCTGACGCAAAGGTAGAACAGATTGCAGAAGAACTCACAGTTCTTTCTCGGTGGTACAGGTGCAGCATTTTATATTTCCTTTCCAGCAGTTTCTTCCCAAATCATCTTGTAATACACTGATGGAGCTTTGGGGTAGAACATATTTCTTACTGTCATAATATCTCATTCAACATGGTATTCATTTTTTTCTCACAAAAGAGGTATATATATATATATATATATATATATATATATATATTGTGTTACAAGTTTTCTTTCTAGTAAATGTGTGGTCTGCTGCTTGCATTGCTTGCTGAAATGTTCTATGTACTAAAATATTTTTCTTGTACAGAAGCCATCACTAGTGGAGGTACAGTCCTTGGATGCAAATAATTACTGAAGCAAAACTTTTGCAGAATACAACTGGAAAGTGTTTATATAAGTTTATTAAAGAAAATGTAATATTGCACATAGTTTGAATTTTAGGCAACCAATGCATTTTATTGTACAGTTTTATTTAATGGTTCACTTACTTGGATGGTTTGCAGGCTCGTATTTTAAGACATTTTATGCATTTAGTTCAGAGGTAGTCTAGCAAGAAATTTTTACAGTGACTCTAAACTAGACATCTTTGTATGAAAGATTTTTCATTTATAATGCACAGACCTAGATTTTCAAATTATTTTGACAATAAGAATGTGAAAAAAATAAAAAAAAAAAAAACCTAGCCAAGCTTTGGCAGGACACATTTGATTAATCAACAGGTATTCATGGTGATTGTTGGAATTTGAATAGGCAGCTTTTAGCACTTGAAAGCTATGGGAGAAACACAGACACATTCGTAATATAATGGCTTATCTGCCTGTTGTTCTCTTAATACCAAGGGGTGAGATGTGAACAGAAGCACAACAATAGATACCATAAATAGATACCATAAATGCTAAAGCCCTGGTTTCTTCCGAAGGCCCCAGTGGTATAGGATGTGATCAGATGATTGCATTGTTTAACTGAGTTGTCAAGCAAGTAATGATAGTCAGACGTCTTCACTTGAAGGGAAACAGAGGAAATCCATACCCATCATCCAGGTCCACAGAGATCTATATGACAAGCATTCAGCAATGTTGCACGAGAAAAGAGCTGGCAGCTTTACTGACAGATATGTCAACAGCCTGTTTAACACCATTGGGGCTTGCTTTTATCAGATGAAAGCTGCAAAAAGGAAATTCAAAATGCTGTTGCTTGGCAATGTCAGAATATACTTTGATAACATCCTTATGTTTAAAAGAAAACAGATTTTAGCATCAAGTTTTCATAAAGCTACCTGTATTTTCATCTGTGTATGTGTAAGCTATGCAAAAATACTAGGTTATTTGTTGTTGTTGTTGTTGTTGTTGTTGTAGGATTTGTCTTTTTAACGTCACATAAAACAAACGATACTTTAAAATACCTGATTTGCAACATGGTCAGCTGTTCAGAATTCAACACTACACAGCAGTCTATCTTAGTCTAAACAAATACAACTATCAAAAGATTTGTTCACCAAAACATTCAAATTTAGTGAGAAGCTATACATTCTTCCAAAGGAAAAAGGAAGGGAAACGCACTGAAGGAAGAATGACCTGGAAGTCAAGTGAAACAATACAAGTCAATTAATTGTAGTGGTAGTAGCAGTAGCAGCAGCAGTAATACTAGTAGTAGTAGCAGTAACAGTAATAGTATTAGTTGCAGTAGTAGCAGCTGTAGTATCAGTATCGGTAGTAGTAATAATAACAGTGGCAGCAGTAGTAATACTAGTAGTAGTAGTGGTAGCAGCAATAACAGTAGTAGTAGTGCCAGTAGCAGTAGCAGTATCAGTAGTAGTAATAATAGTAGTAGTAGCAGTAATACTAGTAGTAGCAGTAACAGTAGTAGTGTCAGTAGCAGTAGTAGTATCAGTATCAGTAGTAGTAATAATAATAGTAGTAGCAGTAGTAGCAGCAATAGTATTTGTAGCAGTATCAGTAGTTAGCAGCAGTAGGAATAGTAATACATTTAAATAACACTGTAACAATGCATTATCTTAATAAAATAATGAAGTGAATTACCCTGCTTACTTTATAAGACCCCTTGCAATGAATGTGACCAAACAGAAAATGAATAGTAGCTTTCAGTGTGTACAAGATTTAAATAACAATTGTATTCTGCTTGCAATTGTTTGAACTGCTTTTGCCATTAATTCAGTATGACATTGTTTTGAAAGTATAAGGCAGAACTAGGCCAGCATAACAATTTCAAATAATAATAATTATTGTATTCCATATGATATAATATGTAGTCTAATTTTTTTCAGTGTCTTGTACCTCTTTTAGTTCTCTCATCCAAATAGACTTGCCATTTTATTTCAACTTTGCCATGTATGTGCAAATTAATGAATGGATTATAATAAATTAGCCACACAACTAAAATGGGTGACCATTGTAAATTCACAGCCCACATCGGTGAACTCCCTGAATTGCAAATGTAATTTGACAATATGGTATACTTCATTTGCTATTTTTCTGAGGTGAACTGGCCTTTACATTAAACGAAATAAAGCCTGCAAAGGCAGATGTACATGAATATTTTCTACAAAAATTATTCATTTTTTGTTTGTTTTACTTTATTTTGTAGGCCAAAGAATATTACAATTAAGTGCTTTGGAGTTTAGCGCCATATAGACGATACAACAAAAGGAAACTAGTACTTACCTTTTATAATTTGAGAATAGCTATAATAAGTGTTTTCTCATAGTAAAATGAAAATATCTAAAACATTGAAAACCATGTGCTGATGGAGAACTTTAAATTAATTACAGGACAACAGACTCATTAAATACACTTCCACTATGAGTAGACAAAGGTCAGCCTGACAAGTATCAGAATCCCCAAACTCTGATTGCCCTCCGAGAAAAGGCCAAAAACACATTTATAAGTTATTTATTAGGGGGTCAAGCTCATTCTTATCCCACACATGGGGGCAAGCCGCCCCAATGTTATATCCAGTAATTTCATAGTGACATCAACTCAAACAAAGGTGAATTTACCCCCAAAAGGGCATTAGACAGACATGAATCACAAACCTTGAATTTCTGTGGAGAAGCTGTGGTCATCGTAATTTTGAACCTTGGGCAAATGAGACTGAAGAATTCAGTCCTCATTCACAAGTAGGGTAACAATTAAACACAGTCTGGATTGAACATCAGAGCTGCCCTTGATTCATTATATTTTCTTTTGGTGGGATTAAACCATACTGTACCCTTACTTTTAGCATAATCAACTTCAGTTCCAGTGCAGCATTTGGATAAGGAGCAATTACTCTTGTAATTATCAATTTTCAACAAACTAGCTAAAACAGGTGAATTTCAACATATACTTTTTATAAAATGAATTTCTTTCAACCAATTTAGTCATTCAGTAAATGTACCTATGACTCTATTTGCCTTGCACTCCCACACTGCTACTTTCCCCTGACTTCAATTTCCTTAATGCTTTTCTTACTTTTTCAAGGCTGAGTTCTTCTTATTCTTTCATTGAAGATTATATATTAGACAATACTGCTTCTGTGGTGTGTTCTTTTTTCAGAAGAGACTAGAAGTACTTCTTCCATTTGTCAATGATGTCTTGTAGACTGATTAGTAGATTGAGGCTGGCATCCCTTATGAATGATATTTGATGACTTTCCTCTGTACCTTTCTGTCTTTGCTTTGCAATCTGATACATTTCTGGTGCTATTTGCTTAGTCATTTCCAGCAGCTGGTAGTAGAGTGCCTCTGATGCTCTGCTCTTTGCTATTGCATCTGTTCACTTGTCCTCTTTGTTAGCCAACCAGTATTTCTTCTTAGCATAGTCTGTGTGTGTGTGTGTGTGTGTGTGTGTGTGTGTGTGTGTGTGTGTGTGTGTGTGTGTGTGTGTGTGTGTGTGTTTTGCATAGACAGCATGGAAAATAACCCAGAGAGAAGAGAGAAACTATAAACACACATTATTCATTTACTTACATATTTGTTTTACCTAGGTTCCTGGACCATTTTCATTCAACTCATTGTATCCATATCTACCTATCTACACACGTACATATCTATATCTGCATACACCCACATAGGGATATATAAATATATATATACATATTTTCTACTATTAGTATCCCTAATGCTCAAAAAACATGGTCTTGGAGACAGACACCTAAGCATCTTGCATCTTTTATAGGCCGGTTCTCATCATTAAACTTGAATCTGAGTTTGAGCAAGCATCTGCCACACTTTAGGATTAGTATCTTCAGGAAGATTTTAGAGTTAGGGAGTGGGTAGAGTTTAGGGTCAGGGAACAGGAAGAGAGTTTTAGGTATAGGAAACAGCAGGGGAATTTTATAGTAAGTATTCTTACTTGTTTCTGTAATCTAATAGGGTACTAATAATATAAGAATAAACAAAATGCTTTATGTATGTAAGTATAACTACTTCAGATAAATGCAAGCATGGGACCCCATGTATGAGTAGCCTGCAAGTTTTCTTTCTTTATATGTATAACTGAATGTTTTGATTCTCATATATATATATATATATATATATATATATATATATATATATATATATATATATGTGTGTGTGTGTGTGTGTGTGTGTGTGTGTGTGTGGATATATGTGCCACCCTCAAACACATATGCAGATATGCAAAAGGTGTACATATATGAATATGGATATAATTAACATAATAGACTGAATAAATGATGCATAAAGGTCTTTAATTATTTGTGTAGTTCTGTTCTGCATTATGCTCTGAGGATAAGCTATGGTGCATGCAATGTTTAACACATGTTTTTTGAAGACTGGCAAGCTCCACTGCATTCCATGCACCCCCCACTAATTATTTATTAGAACTTTGAAAATGCATCATATCTGGGGATAGCACATAGAGTGCTGACGAAACAGTGATCGACATTAAGCATTTTCAATAATTTTTAGCAATAATATATACGTATATATATATATATATATATATATATATATATATATATATGTGTGTGTGGGTGTGTGTGTGTTTGTATGTATATGGGGAGATATATTTATACACATGCTTTTATTAAACTATACAAAGCAATACCTTGTTTACTGAATGAAGGCTGAATTAATTTCCACCAGTTAGTGTTAGCAAAATATGAGATATTGCTGTATTTGTATTCTTCAAATATCTATGTTTTTCTAAGGTATGCAACTTTTTAAAGGATAATTGATGCATGTAGAAAACAGCAGGCCACAGCTAGCTGCCATACTGTAGTCAGAGCAAGGATGGGGACCAAGCAGCAAGTGTAAGACCTGCATAGTACTGATTAGTGTACTGAACTTATTGTATGCTGTACTGTTCAGAGGAATTGCATGCCTTACAGGTAGTTGAACTGTATTAACTTGGAAAAGAAAAGTATTAATAAGCTTTATTCACATTACACTGGTCATGTATTGGTTCTTGTTAAAGTTAAGCTGCCTTTAAAGGCAGCAGTAGCTAGTCTTTCTCAGTTTGGTACCTCTGAAAGTATAAAATCAGTGAAGCAGAGTACACACTATAATGCTTCCATGTGGCATTACATATTATAAATGTAGTGACCAAACTTCTTTACTATGCATTGTCAATAAAATATTTTAATAGCACCTTATGAATCCTTCTTGTCTCAATGTAATGTATGTCTTTTTGCTCTCTCTTTTATTTCATTCATTCATTTTTCCCATGTCTTTATTCTTTCTTTCCCTTTTATGTTTCCTTTTCCACAGGTGCAGTGATCTCAATGGCAGCACAAACACATTTACTTGAGGTTAGGGAATGATCACCACCTTCCTCTCCCTACTTGGGGATGTCATTATAGGATCAGAATGGTGCCACGGGTTCTGTGAATACCCCAGTGCCTGGCAGCCTGGAAAGCTTTGAAAGTAAGCTTCAGGACCTGGTTAAGGACACAGTTGAGTAGGTGATGGAGAGGCAAATTCAGTGAAAAACCTCTTCAAGTAGGTAAAACTCACTGACCCTGTCAGCTCCAACCAATACTCCACTAGAAGTCAGAATCCCCCACAATACTGAGGTCCACCTCTGCAGGTCGATCAGGCAGAAAGTGAAGAGATGAGCTGCTCCAAACTGGGATGAGGCCTTTTCTAACACCTCCTGAACTTCCTTCCCCCTTTTGTGTCTGTCTGCCTTCAGTATGTCTTGTGTGCCCCACCATTGTCAGCCCCCAGTACTGTTCTTGTCATCTTGATAACACCTTATACCTTTTTATAAATTCACTTCTACATATGTGTCCTGAGTGTCACACTCTTTAAATGATTGTCAGTAATATATCTGTGTTTGCTCAAGCTCATGCTCAGCTCTCAGTTACAAAAAATACTCAAGCATAATAATGATTTTGCACTCACATGGTTCCATTTGCATACAACCAAACTAGTTTTAGTCCATTTTACAAACTTAGAGACAGTCCCAAAGCATTTGGGCATTTCTGCTCAGACTTTCACTTTGATGTAGTCAGTGCCATTAACTACCTCTGGGCATATTTGCAAAAAAAGCAAAGCAGAGCTTTTGAAGTTTAGCTTTGTGTACATTTAAACACTGGGGTTATGAATACAACCTTATAACAAAGCATTTTCAATATTAAATTATGCAGACTGGTCATCAGTTTTCTCCAGTTATAATATGACAAAAGGTAATACTGTGTAACTCTTTGAAGATGGGATATAATTAGAATATAGGAAGAATCAACAATATAAAAAAGAGGTTAATATAAACTAGTTAATGGATAAATTTAATTACCAAGCTTTATGAAGGTTAGCAGGGAAAGCAGTGAAAATTGTTGTTTAAGAACTGAAACAGAACTTTTGACTTAGTATAAATGTAATAAAATGTCATTCTATCAATATTTTGCATCTAGAAAGGACAACTGGTCCTACTTACTATATTTTTATGAAAACAGAAATAAATATTACCTTTCTGAAAGTCAAATCTCTTTGATTCCCATTTTCAAGATCAGTTTTGGATTGGGTGCTAGATTATTTGATATATGCGATATTTCAACATCTATGGTAAGAATCAAGTCTGTATTAAATTTTGATAGTGTTAAAAGAATCATAAATAATTTAGGAATTCAAAAATTTTGTGATCTGGACCATATTAACAGTCATGACTGTAAAACATTTAAAAATCCTTAATGGCACCATCACATTTTCTGTGTATGAAGAATTTTGAGGAAAACAGTAATATCTAGGAAACTACTGTTACCAGGCCTGTATATAAAATAAAAGAAAAAGTTCACATCTGAAAAAAAATTGACCTGTAAGTCTATTATCCTGATTTGGAATGATACTGCAAGTGATTATTTTAGAAAGGCTAAAATACAATTTGTAGAAAATGTTTGATTTTATGTCTACTAATAAGCATGGCTGAATGCAAAGTCTACAACTCAATATAATATCAGTTTCTTTAAAATGTTACGGATGTAATTAAATGGATTACCATAAGGTTTGATGTATACTGATCTTCAATGCCTTTTTCACAGTTAATAATACATTTTTATTAAAAAGTCCTGAATGCCAAATAAATTAGTCAGTTGGATAAATAAGTAGTTAACAAATATGATCCGTTATGTGCAATGGGAAAAGAAAATAACTCACTTTGTAAATCAGAATATACCTCCAGGATAATTTTTATCAAATTTGTAAGTAGTATTTTTTTTCATTATTTAAGTTGATGACATAAAACTAGGTAAACAGTTTTTCTCCAAAGTGGGTTTAAATAGTTAAACAAATGGGCATTATTAAATAAAATGTGAATAAATATATCAAAAACAAAATGTTTGACATTTGGGCTAGCAAAAATAGTTATTGTTATTACTTTATAAGTAACGTTATCAGATTGGGTAATGTCTTTTTACAATTTATGAATATTATCTGATCATAAATTAGTCTTTGAAAAACGTATTGAAGCAGTATTTGCATCTGCAAACACAACTATAAGGCATATGCTTAGGTTATTCAAACTTAAAAAAAGAACCACTGATGAAAGAATTGATCATTAATCTTATTTGAAAATGTTGGACTTTGGATTCCCTGTGCATTTTTAAAGTAAAATTAGATGTACCCAGTGAAGATTAAAAAAAGCAGTAAGTAAGTAGCTTGAGTTATTATGTGACATTAACGACACTGAATTTGTTCTCCTTATCTTGACATAGACTAAGAACAGACTACCTGTGGAACAAAACTGTTTAATTTACCCTTTTCTTTTGACTGTTTGGATCCACAGAGATCTGCATTAAATCAATATAGGTTAAAAAGGATCTTTATTATGAATAATACTAAAATAGTTGGTTCTTACAAGCAAGTGTAAGTGCACAGAATAAACTGCTTGATGAGTTTAGACATATAGCTGTCATGGACTATTTCAAGAAAAAAATGTATTTATGTATGCATGTATGTATTCATTCATTGTCTTTGTTAACCGGGATAGTCTGTCTGGGGCATCCAAGACATGTTTTCAGCAGAGTCCTAAGGAGAAAAGTTTCAATGAATTTAAGATTTACTTACTGCAGTGAGTAACTTAATTGTAATTTAACAATAATAATTTTTTTCTTCCTTTGGTGGTCATTACTTTATGATATGAGATAGGTATATGGGTCACTTATGTGATTCTTGCTAATAATTCTTGTTTTGTCTTGATAGGGAGTTTGCCCTTTTTCTATTATTTATTAAGTACTATGTCAGGTATGTACCCTGAGCATCAGACAAAACAGTTGTATAACCATGAAACCAAAAGATAGAAAACATGGATGTGGCACAGTTATCATCATTTGCACAGGATTTCATGTGTATGTGTGTGTGTGTGTGTGGGGGGGGGGGTAAGAGGGCTAGGCTGAAACAAAAGGTAGTGAGTGCATGTGAGTAAGTAAGAAAAACAGGCAGATATTTGGATAAAGTATCAGCTGGCCACTGAGAAAGAATGAGCTTTAATCCTCACAACTGACCTATATAACTGTTATGCATGTGTATCTGTATGAGCACTCCAGGTTCTAGCTCTACATCCTGGTACATCAGACAGGTATGAGACATGCATGGTAGAGGTGACAGCTCATCATCATCATCATCATCATCATCCCTTACCCTGAGAACTGGCTCTGCCAGGAGTTGCATTAGCATGTCTACACCCATGGTCAGATGCACTGCTGCTACCTGAATGTGACTGATGTCTGCTAGATGAGCTCTCCTCATGAATACACCCAGGACCATGACCCCATGGCCTGCCACATCTGGGTGTGGACACTTCAAACACTGATGGAGCAGTGCAAGTAGTGCCAGTACAGGAGCATGATGGGATATGGCCACGATGGCTAACATCAGATGATGTAGCTGACATACATCCATGTGAATGCCGTCTCCCTCCCACCAGATTTTCCATTGCAGACACCACCTGTTGTATGTGTCATTCATCTGATCCATTGAATTGGCAACAGGTTGGAGGCAGTCATGTATGTAGCCTGTTCCACATCTGCAACCTTAAGCATTTCCTTGGAGGCCTTATTGGAATGTGCCCACACCTCCATGATGGCCCTAAACATACGTTGCATAGCACATAAAGATACACCTGGATCAGGTAGATCATGGACAGTGGGCCTCTTCCAAGCAATCCAAACAACCTTCTTGCATGGCACCTCATTCACACTTTGGCTACAGCCAGAGTCAACAGGCACTGAAGCCACAGTAACCACACTACCCTGATCAAGTGTCTCACCCTCCACCTGTCCAGTATCTACGGGCTCACTGAAATGGGTTTGCATAAGCCTACTGGGTATATTCAGTGGAATTACAGGGGATGGCTGAATGTCAACCTCAATGTCAGATTCAGCCTTTGTCCCCCCTGACTGTGCCTGCCTGTGTTTAGCCACCATCATCAGATTTTGCCGATACTCTAACATCAGGTTGCAAGAATCATATACTTCCACTGTCAGGATCACCTATGATAATAAGCAACAAACACAGGCAATAAATTAATAGTTACATTACTGTTGTTCAATATATGCTAACTACCACTGGTGCCCTTATCACAGATGTTACAGTTATACACACACAGCAAATATACAGATAAATAAATATTTATGTGAAATGCTCATCAGTACTAAAATAAAAATGTTTGGCTAACTCTGTGCAGATAACTCCATACTTGCTAAGGAGGATGGTCCTGAAGAAGTTAACCAAAATATGAGGTCACTATCATCACACTAACAGGGGGAACATTTTGGCCTTTATATGTCCATTAACAATAAATACATTTAACTGAAACTTGAATGACATGTCCACCCATCCCATGTGTACTGAACCAGAATGCATGTGAAATGTATCAGTCCATAACTAGCTCCCACCACAAAAAAAATATTAAACCAACTTAAGTATTGCTTTCAGTATCTTACTATACAAGAAATATTTAAAAATTGACATAAGTAAGCCTACCTGGTAGCTCCTCCTTAGACATACTTGTCCTCTCTGAAACAGCAGCACCAACATCAGTCACATGCTGTTGTGCACTTTCCACTGAGCATGGGACACTGTAGTTACTCTTCTCTGGGCCGATAAAATCATGTCAGTGGCCCTATGGCACACCATATGTCCTGCTGTGACCTCTAACAGCATTCACATGGTTTGCTTTTTGCTTGAAAATTTACCTTCTTCCAGAAATATACCCACATCCTCTCTCAAGCAGAAAGGCACCATGTTGCCAAAATGCTTGGATGATCACATTGTTTTTGGGGTCCCTGAAGAGGGGTTTGCAGGGATTGGGCCACTTGGGTGCCATAATCCTAAATGACATAAAACAAAAAAGAAGGATACTGCACATAAATATCACATAATTAAAAGTCCTGCTTAGATATAACACATATCATACATTTTTCAGTATTACCCACAGGAGAAACAAAAAATGTTTATGCTATTCAGATATAAAAAAGGGTTATGTGGTTGTAACATATCACAGTCACATACCAACAAATGTAAGATCCAAAAGAAGGAGTAACAATAGCAAAGCAAACCTCTGTGAAAACATTTTCATTGCAGCAACTCATAGATTTAACTTGGCTCCATGACCCCCAAAACAACAGGTAAATGACATTCCTGTGCCATGCAAAGGAATAAAACATCAGTGAATTTTTATAAGTGCCATTAAACAAACTGTCCCAAAAACATGTGTATACATTTACCACAGAACATTCATTTTTATGCAATAGCCAGTCACCTCTAACTGTGGCCAGTATTCCCATAGAGGTTTCTATGGGCCATCCTAGAAGGCTAACACCCCATGTGTCATTGACAATATAGGGCATTCCCATTTCACTGAAATAACAACAGGAGTGTGTAAAGAGAAACAGTTGTAGTTGTAACACTTGTAATGAAAGTTAAATAAGGTTGTGTATCTGAAAAAGTAAAACGCACTGACAAATATGCATCAGTAAACTTCTAAGAAGTGCATACAGATAAAAGCTGCATTTGCTAATGCATATCTATCTATCTATATATATATATATATGTGTGTGTGTGTGTGTGTGTGTGTGTGTGTGTGTGTGTATATATATATATATATATATATATATATATATATATATATATATGGGTTTATATGACTTGGTCGACAGTTCATATGGTCGACTGTTTATTTGGTCGACAGTTCATTTGATCGACAAGCATTTTAGGTGGGGGGTTTCACACCCCACATCCCCCAATGTGGGGGGCTGTGCCCCCCACACCCCCCAACTATATATATCAACTCCAGGGTCGCACAACATTGGGGAAGGGGTCAAATGCTTGTCGATCAAATGAACTGTCGACCAAATAAACAGTCGACCATATGAACTGTCGACCAAGTCATATAGACCCATTTTTTCTAGTGATGTCAGCACATCCAGTATATTACTGAAAATGTAATCATATCTTATCAAGATCACTAGTCTTCTGTGCAGATAAATCCAAAGTAATTGCAATATTCTTATGTGTTATCCACATAAACAAGTCTCCTCACCTTCAGGTTACCTAGCTACATGGTTCCCCTTTTTCTAGTGTAGATTCAGGCCTGTTTGCATGGTGAAGATGAAAATGAGGTGTGAACTCATTAGAATTGCTAAATCCCAAATTCTTGGCTCCATGTAGCTAATGTAAACATATTGCCAACACTCCCTCAGTGTTTGTTGCTAATGGATTACAACTGTGAATTATTGTTGATAGGGAGAAGGAAAATGCAACAGCAATTCAGACTCCCTTACCTCCAGTGGGTGTGTCATCCAGGATAAACTTACAAAGTGTAGAAGTAATTGCATCAAGGTTTTAAATGGAACTGAGCAGCATATAGCTTTCATTTCCTGTTCACTAATATCTAAACTCCCCTGCCTTTGTTGAAAACTGTATATTATTGTCATTTAATATACTCATACATTTTAAGGACATTGAAACAAAATGCCTTACAATCTGCATGTCTGAGATTACTGCTCAGAAAAGAGAAGCATGAACACCATCCAAAAATAAGACAGAGCTGCATTTCTGCAAACAATAGTCATAAATGGTTGTGTTATCACTCATTACAGTACATCTGAAATTAATACATGCACAAACAACTCAGAAGTATACAAGTGTCTTACTAATACTGCAAATGATTTTGAACTTGCTTGTATACAAAATGATTCATTCTCTGCTGCAAAGCTGCCTCTGTGGTAAACAGGGATAAAACACTCATACTGTGTTTTGAAGGTTCATTGGTGTGAAAGTGAAATCCAGACATGTATAAAAATCTTTCATGTGTACTACCACGTATTTTGCAGTGTTGTTTATTTTAGATTTTTTTAATACCACTATTTTTGTGGCACATGGCTTAGCACAAACATGGGAAATGGATAAACACAATAAATGTCATGTAATTTACTTCACTGATAACAAATACATCAACTACACCTGTCAGTAATCTGTGTGTGCAGCACATCTGCTATATGCATTGATCCACACAGCATATACTATATGTAGATCATGGTTCAAGCCTCACCTTTGTCTTAAGGATGAAACCTAATAAACACTGCTCGCAGGGCTAAAACAAGTTTAGCTTTGCTTGTCTCATTCATGTAATGCTTACCATCCTGAAAACCTGGACTAATGGCCCACACAAGAAACAGACAGAACACCTGTAGACACGATTCAGACATTTTCAATTTCAAAAAAGATACATTGTTTCGTTCTGTTGCTTTCCATCATGTAAATGCACTAAGCGACATTGTGCATAGATTAGCAACATTCCGCAACACATGCAGGTCTACAACACCTGCAGAGAGGAAGGAGACAGTAGACAGCTTCAAAATGGGCACTGTACAAACACAGTAAATGGTGGTACATGGCAGTTAATACACAGAAGTGAATGATGACTAGGAAAATATACAAATATCATTTATCTATTCTAGTAGCAGCAGGTGTAAGTGTAGGGCTGCAATACAGATGGTCCTGGGTCCTAATGTATGAAATTCCCAATATTTTACTGTTGTTCAATTTCACTTTATATTAAATATCATGTAAAAAATTAAACACAATTATAAATAAGTATGTATAGCAGTGGAACGCATATGAATTATATGTATGACTGAGGGTATACTGATAATATGTTTCTGTAATTATAATTGTGCTATCTGGCCTTGGATGGCTTTCAGACTTCAATAAGTCTCATACGCACAAGAATGCATAAACCAAGACCTTGTCAGGTCACACATACTGTATCCATGGAAAACCTTCATTCTGTCATGTGTATGAGTCTACATCATTTTATCAAAGGTTCATTACAGCTTACCTTCGCTCATTGAACATTATACCATTAGTGTTAACGTCCACGAATGCTCAGTTTAATGAATTACTTTCCCAGAGAAAGTAATGACTTACTCTACTTTCAGACTGTCACACAAAGTACAGTATTTTAAACCCACCCAGGTGGGTGGATGCACCCCCCACCCCCCTAACATTATATATCAATTCCGAGATCTCACTATAGTGGGGAAAACTGAACATTCAAGAAAGTGAACATTTGCTATATATTTTCATGTTACCCTGTTGAAAAAGTGGATAGCTATGGCTCTTTCATACCACCCTTCTGCAGATTCTTATATTTCTTTCCCTTTTTTCTTCCCACTGTTTGCCCCCACCCATTTCAACACTTTCCTATCTACCCCAGTTTAACACCTTTAATTTGGTCAAAAGGTAGAATCACACACAACACACATAAGTAAAAAAAAAAGCAATGGAGCCCTTTGCTTTTTGTCTTCTAAGTTTGAGCAGACTTTGGCATCTTGCCCAAATGCCAAGCAATGGTGAATGACTCTTCAATATTGTGGTTACTTCAGTGCAATGCCGCTTAACTCATTAACCCAGAGTACCATCCCTTGGCAACTTGTTGCTTACATCCGAGTGCTCTCTTAGGTGATACAAATTGTATGCTGTTACAACCAAGTGCCTTCCCCAAGCTCAAGTAACGTTAGAGTCATATTTTAACTGCACTGTTAAAAACTAAGTTGAAAAAGTACCTGAATCTTGTCTGTTACCTTCACAACTTAGTCTTCATTGTGGTGTAAGGTAATGTTCATATTTGATTTTTTTTTTAGAGAAAATCATCTTGCTATGCACTCCTTATCTTCTTGTGATCATAGCAAGCCGATGTGTGTGAGTGAAGGTCGGGAGTGAAAGAACGAACATCTGAGACAAATGTTAAAGTTTAATGGAATAAACAAAGTTATTATTGAAACCACTGTTCAGTTCTTTGGAATTTTTTTATATTGTAAATATTGGAAGTGCGTTGCACCACAAGTATTAGTATTTCATCTGAGTATTCAAAACTTGCTAAACAACCAAAATGGCAAAAAGACAGCTTCAAAACAACAGCTTCAATAACAATTACTGAAAAGATTTTACTAATATTCCTTCTGAAAAGATGTCTGAGTCTGTCTTAGAAACGTCAAACTGTTATGTTATGTTTTAAACAAAGAGTTTTTGTTTGTCGGAAAGCTATGGAGGTGTATATCAATGGACTAACTTGATTAGTTAACATTCGTCATTTATTGTAGGTTGTTTCATTGGATGATACCAACTTTTAAACACTGAACCCAGCTTACCTATTTGGATCTGAAGAAGGCTTGAAAAGCTGAAAGCGCTTGTCCATTGTTTATATCAGAAGGGTTCTTTACTTTTATGTTCGTTTTTTCTGTTTTTATGACATCCACATGTTTTAAAGCTGTGGAATTACAATGCCACTTGACTTTTACAACAGCAAAGTTTTATATTTCATATATTGTGGATTCAACTTGGTAAAAGCCTGTTATTGAAGCTGTTGTTTTGAAGCTGTCTTTTCACCATTTTGGTTGTTTAGCAAGTTTTGAATACAATGCAATGCTCTTCCAATATTTACATTGTTTTTTGTTCTGCTGAGTGTTCTTTAGTGGAATTCACTTCTTTTTCTGGATTTTTTTTTTATATTGTGTGAGTGAGTAAAAAAGAGAAATTTTTCACCCTTCTGCGGAAAATTCCATTTGTTTTCAGTTCCTATATTATTCATTGGTGGATGCTTATTTCTACCAATAACACCACCTTTTGTTATCGTATCAACAATGTTTCATGGTATCTTCTAGGTACAAACATTTCTCTGAGTAATGAAAGTTCATATAAAAATGTTTGTCTCTAGAAGTTAAAGATAATACTCTAACAACTTATAATCTAATTACATTTTCCTTAACATATGTGAATAGAAGCGTTGTACATGTCAATAATTATTTATTAAAATTGCTTTCCTACAAATTCTCAAGTAATAAATGCCCACATTCTGTTCATAAGTCCTGGAACAGTGCCTGAGGTGTATCGCAAGCATTCCAACTGCTAGTCCACTGTAGTAGCGATCGTGCCCCATAATCCATTATGCACTCGGTAAACGTTACTGTTAAAATGCACCTTATCAAGCCCAAATACTGAGACTTAGTAATCATAATAAAGGTAATGTACTGTGTATGTTGTACTTGAAGTACTTGGCGCATCTGGCGTGCAGTGTGCGAGAATCATTTTGTAGCTACACAATATGCTGTTATGGTCAGTAAGTAGTTTGCAAATATAGTCAGTTATTCAGTTTTCAAGAACATCTGCCTTGTGTGTTCCATTGCTGATGCTTACTCCATCCCTCATGTGACTGTTAGTGTAGACATTGTTAAATAAATACATAAATCAATAGCTCAGTTTATGGAGGCTTGATATGCAAATTTAATGAAACAAACTATAGGCTCTCTGCAGTTGTAAGGATCTGAGCATGTTTGCTTATTTTGTGTGCTGAGTAGTAAGCTTATGTAATGTCATGCACACTTTCGGTTTGTCGGTGAAACCATGAAAAATACACACAAGTATAATACTTTATTTTATTGCAGTAAATTTTTGAGTTAATATATGCAAAGGTGAAGGGAGTGTAGGGGTGATATCCTCTGCAAACTGTTTTAATGACATTATGGTAAGTTTCTGAGAAGGAGCTCAGTTCTGATTTGGAGATCTGCTCTGTGTGAAACTTCTTTCATTTAAAAAGCATTTAATTTGCAGTTGTATTTTTTTAAAAATACTTCCAGCATATTTTTTACTTATCTGAAGTAATGGGAATGTAATTGTAATTATGGTTGTCATGCACATGATCCAGCAGTAGCAGTAACAGTAACAATTGCCCGTATCTCTTTTTCCAAAGATGGACTGATATTGGTTATTTGATTAGCTGCGGTATCCGTTGAACAACATTCTTGTGCTGCACATTGGAGGGAATGATGTCATTAGTCAAGCACTCAGAAGGCTACAGTTTAAAATCACAACAATTTTTGAACACCTGTAGTCTTGGTGGCCATGTTGTTATTTTGTGAGGTCTGATATAATTCCTTGACAGATATGGAAAACAGCAAACAGTCAACGGACAGCTCACAAGTCCAGACATTTACAGAATGGGTTCATGCATGGCTTGATGCAGAGGGCCAGTAGATCTATAATCTGCCATGGCAGCATCACCGTGGAAAATGTTCACCTGTTCAGAAGGGATGGCGTTCACCTAACTGAGTAGGGCATTGCATTATTCTTGACTGACCTCCACAATGACGTGAGGAGAGCTATGCAGGATTGGTAACATGCAGCTTGTGAGAAGAATGGAAAACGCCTATGACCAAGTAGGACCAGTACAGTAAGTAAAACTATATTATGAAATGTATTTTGTAAAATATATGTTTCTGCGATTGGCAAATAACTTGGACTTAGGTTATGGAAGTTATGATTTTTTTGCATATTTTGGTCAATAACTTTGCAAGGGAGCATATGAATGTGCTAAGTAATACCTCATTGTGAAGACAGTATTAGTAGTTCCAAAATGGTAAAAGAACTGTGCCTATGCATTGTCCACATGTACAGATATCAAAGCTTGTTTCGGAGTTAGGTTATGGAAACTGATTTTTTTCATAATTTGGTAAATACTTTTGCAAGGGTGCATCTGAGTGTGCTAAGTAATACCACATTGTGAAGACAGTATTGATAGGTCCAAAATGATAAAAACTGTCTATATATGTTGTACACATGTGCAGATATCAAAGTTTGTTTCAGACTTAGGTTATGGAAATTATGATTTTTTTCATATTTTGGTAAATAACTTCGCAAGGGAGACTCTGAAGTTACCTAAGTAATACCTCATTTTGAAGACAGTATTGATACTTCCAACATGGTAAAAGAACTGTGCCTATGTGTTGTACACATGTACAAATAGCAAAATTTATTTTGGACTTAAATTATGGAAATTATGATTGTTTTCATATTTTGGTAAATAACTTTACAAGGGGTAATCTGAATGTGCTATGTAATACCTCATTTTGAAGACAGTATTGCTGGTTTCAACATGGTAAAATAATTGTGCCTGTATGTTTTGCACATATGCCAATATCAAAGATTTTTTTTGACTTAGGTGATAGAAAGTATGACTTTTTTCATATTTTGGTAAATAACTATGCAAGGGAGCATCTGAATGTGCTAAGTAATACCTTATTTTGAAGACAGTATTGCTGGTTCCAACATGGTAAAATAATTGTGCCTGTATGTTGTACACCTGTGCAGATATCAAAGTTTGTTTTGGAGTTAGGTTATGGAAATTATGATTTTTTTTTCATATTTTGGTAAATAACTTTGCAAGGGAGCATGTCAGTGTGCCAAGTAATACCTAATTTTGAAGACATCGTTACTGCTTACAACATGGTAAAAAACTTTGTCTGTGCACTGTACACATGTACAGATATTACAGTTTGTTTAGTCTTGCACGATTATGAAAATTATATATTTCCAATACTTCTCATTATTATGCCCATATCTTTGCAAGGGAGCATGGTGATCACACAAATTATGCATCATTTTGAAGGTGACATGAAGATGCACAACTTCTACACTGATATGTAGGCTCTGTCTGTTACAGGTGATGATATATTATGCTTTGTTTATTTATCAATTATGAGAAATATTATATTAATCATATTTCTGTGAATATCTCCATAAAGGAGCATCACACAGTAATAGTTGAGGTATCATTTAAAAGCTGACATTCATACTATCAAATTAAATACAAATTGTATAGGTCTACATGGTACATTGACCAAGATATTGTGTTTTTTTTCCAAAAAAGGTAAAAAATATGCACA
This sequence comes from Protopterus annectens, assembly GCF_019279795.1. NCBI lineage: Eukaryota > Metazoa > Chordata > Ceratodontiformes > Protopteridae > Protopterus > Protopterus annectens. The sequence goes on from NC_056728.1 coordinate 1,516,139,707, forward strand.
ATATCAACATTCCTTGCCAAATATTTAATAATGACTTTGATATGCACTATCAACATTTACACTTTTGGAAAGGTCAATGTCTGCTGAACAACTTTCATGTTTACAGTTTTAGTCTAGCTCTTATGAACATTTGTTTTTTGTATGGTATTACAAATGGATTTTCTGAAAATGAGCTCAGGCTGCACTGCTGTTCCTATGGTGGAATTAAGCAGGTAGCTTTTTCTGAGCTGCTCCAGAATGAATGAGTTAAACAGGCTGCACTCAGGTAACACATAGTGCATGCAGAGTAAAGAATTATTTCATTGCAGTATAATTACATATGCAAAACTATTACTTACACCTGGATTCAAAACTTATAAATATCTGGGCTCCAAGAGAAATGTGTTAATACATTTGCACCTAATGCCACAGAGTCACTGAAGCAGCAGATGTGTTCCATACACAATGTACTTAGGGCTCTCATAATTTTATCAGTAAAGCTCAAATTTGCTTGGTGCTTAACTACGCGCACACAGGGAAAGAAGTAGAAATGTGCATCTCATGTGTTCAAACACTTTGCCTTCAGTCTCACAAGCCAGATGCTCACCAGTGCACTATGGAAAGTGCACATTAGCATGTATTACTTATTTTTGCTGTCCATTTATTCTTCATGCCATGAAAATACATGTAAAAACACAAACTACAGAAAGGAAGTTTTTAAGGAAACAGCACATATTTACACTGCAGCCATCTGTTACCTCCACCCATGCACTTCAAACTTGGTCTCTCAGTACCTCTTCAAATATATCAATGACACTAAAGAAATAAATAACAAATGTTTTCTTATATACCATGCACATCTTTGTAATGGCAATACACATTCAGATTTTCCAATACTTGTAGTAATATGGACAGCTGTTTGTATATATTTGGAAAGCTGTCTCCTAAAGTATATCTGCACACTGGAAACACAACAGAAAATCCCACACTTTGCACAGTCATCAATTTGGTAACATGCAGATCTTTAATATTTGACAGTTGTACATGGCTAGCAATCCATTTCAGACAGGCCTCCAATATCTTCTCTCAAATATCCAATGATGATGTCATCCACTATAAACTGTCTTGCAGCGTTGGAAATGTCAGATTTGTGCTGCGGCTTTTCTGTAAAGTGCTAAGTTCTTTAGTTTATGTACTTAGACAGGGTTTCTAATCTCATTGCAGTCAATTTGTGTGTGTGTGTGTCTGTGTGTGTGTGTGTGTGTGTGTGTGTGTGTGTGTGTGTGTGTGTGTGTGTGTGTGTGTGTGTGTGTGCATGTGTGTGTGTGTATCTGTGTGTCTGTCTAGTTAGAAAAGCATAGAGTATCTTGCAGTCATCACTACAGTCCCGTGTAGTACCAATATTTTGATACTTGGACATGCCTACACATCCATTTCATGCAGGCCTCCCACCATCTTTTCTCAAGCAGCCAATGATGACATCATTCACTCTAAATTATCCTGCAGCCATGTAAAAGTCAGACTTGTGCCATGGCCTTCACATTAAGTATTGAGTTCTGTAGTCTGTGTACTTAGGTAAGGTTTCTAATCTTGCTGCAGTCAACTGGTGTGTGTGTGTGTGTGTGTGTGTGTGTGTGTGTGTGTGTGTGTGTGTGTGTGTGTGTGTGTGTCTGTGTGTGTGTGTGTGTGTGTGTCTGTCTAATCAAAACAGCATAATTGTGTATCCTGCAGCAATCACTACAATCCCATGGAGTACCAGTATTTTGACAGCTGGACATGCCTACACACCCATTTCATGCAGGTCTCCCATCATCTTCTATCAAACATCCAATGATGATGGCATCTACTATAAATTGTCCTGCAGCCTTATATGTCAGATTTACACTGGTGTGCTTGTGTTAAATAGTGATATCTCTAGTCTATGTACTTAAATAGGGAGGTGATGATTGGTGCTCATCAGTATGGCTTCATGCCAGGAAAGAGCACTACAGATGTAATGTTTGCTCTGAGATTGTTGATGGAAAAGTACAGAGAAGGTCAGAAGGAGTTGCATTGTGTCTTTGTGGACTTAGAGAAAGCATATGACAGGGTGCCTAAAGGGGAGTTGTGGTATTGTTTGAGAATGTCAGGAGTGTCAGAGAAGTATGTAAGAGTGGTACAGGATATGTACAAGCATAGTGTGACAGTGGTGAGGTCTGCGGTGGGAGTTGATGAATGTGTTTAAGGTGGAGGTGGGATTACATCAAGGATCAGCTCTGAGCACTTTCTTATTTGCAATGGTGATGGACAGGTTGACAGACAAGATCAGACAGGAGTCCCCGTGGACTATGATGCTTGCAGATGACATTGTGCTCTGTAGTGAGAGTAGGGAACAGGTGGCGGAAACCCTGGAGAGGTGGAGATATGCTCTAGAGAGAAGAAGAATGAAGGTCAGCAGGACTAAGACAGAATATATATGTATGAATGAGAGGGAGGATAGAGGAATGGTGAGGATGCAGGGAGAAGAGGTGGTGAAGGTGGATGAGTTTAAATACTTGGGATCAACAATTCAGAGTAATAGTGAGTGTGGAAGACAGGTAAAGAAGTGAGTACAGACAGGATGGAGTGGGTGGAGAAGAGTGTCAGGAATAGACTGGGAACATTACTCAAGCCCAAACACTCTAGCCCAAAGGTTCCTGGAGTTCATAAACTCAAATGCCATGGAACAACTAGTCACCATCCCCACAAGAGGAGAAAACATACTTGATCTCATCATCACGAACATGGGATCACAATGTTCAACACCAGAAGTATACCCCTCACTGGTGAGATCAGATTATAAACTAATCTCGCTGGAGGTCCTCATCCCGCCCCCACCTGAAATAAAAAAGACCACAGTGAAAAACTTCTCAAAAGCCGACTTCACACTTCTAAAAACTAGTGTGGTCTCCTTTAAGGCCCCTGAGCCAGTGGTAAACATTACTCAAACCGCTGAATAACTTACAAATGCCTTCTACCAGCACCTACAGGACTGCATGGATCAGGCAATCCCAAACAAAACTAAGACTCTTTGTACCAAAGGCAAGCGTCCAGTCTGGTGGACCCCAGCCATAAACAAGCTCTACAACAAAAGGAGGAAGCTACTACAAGATAGAGCAAAATCCTTGAAAGGTAAGACACCTTTGATCATTATAAGTAAAAACTAAGAGCTCTCATAAAATCATCCAAGGCAAATTTTGAGAGAAAAATCGCCAAGGACTCAAAAGACAATCATAAGGCCTTCTTTAGCTATGTTAGAAACCTAGGAGGAAACTCCCAGATATGCTCAGAATTAGTTCAAAATGATGTGAAGATTACTGAACCTACACACATTGCCGACATACTGGCTGACAGGTTCAGTGCAAACTTCTCCCCCCCCCCAAAAGGAGAGATATCTATACCAGAGGATTGTAGCCCCCCCAAACATCTCAAACGCCCAGGTGAGAACTGCTCTCTCCAAGGCAAAAAACACAGCATCCATGGGACTGGATGGTGTCTCCGGCTGTGTGCTCCACGAACTCAATGAGGAATTAAACCCGCAGTTAGGACAGCTGTTTAATCTTAGCCTCACCTCAGGATACATACCCAAGGAGTGGCGCACGACGACTGTGGTCCCACTTCACAAGGGCGGTGCCTCCACCGACCCTGGAAATTACCGTCCCATTAGCTTGACAAGCCTTATCTGCAAAGTCATGGAGAGGATCATAATGGAACTCATAAATAAAGACATAGGGAACTTGCAGACTTTGGATCCATCCCAGTTTGGCTTTGTCAAAGGCAGATCATGCCTTTTAAACTTGGTTGACTTTTTCGAAACAGTCACCAAGGCCATTGATGAGGGCAAGGCAGTCCATACAGCCTACCTCGACCTGGCAAAGGCCTTCGACACAATACCCCACTCAGGTATCATCAAAAAACTCATCAGCTTGAATGTAAACCCATACATCACAAGATGGGTTGCAAACTGGCTAAGTGACAGAACCCATAGGGTCAGAGTTGCTGGCGCCATGTCAGACTCAAAGCCTGTCACAAGTGGTGTCCCACAGGGCTCAGTCCTGGGACCACTCTTGTTCGGCATCTACTTTTCTGAAGTACAAGCAAACACAGGAGGGTTATGGCTGACAAAGTTTGCAGATGACTGCAAACTGGGCGCCATAGTCGAAAACACATCTGACACAGATATCCTTCAGAAGGGCCTCACAGAAACGGATAACTGGTGCCAGAGCCATGGCCTAAAGTTAAATGCCAAGAAATGCATAGTCATACCCTTCGGGAAAAACAAGGTTACCCCTAGCTACCATATAGGTGGCAATCCACTGAGCACAGAAGAAGTCATCAGGGATCTGGGGACCCAGGTTGACAGTAACCTTTTGTTTGACACTCATGTTGCCAAAGTAGTTAGGAAAACCTTCTACATTGCCCACCTGATCATGAAGGGATTCACATCTAGATCTAGGGAGGTCATAGTCCCCCTGTACTCATCACTCATTAGACCTATGATTGAGTACAATGCCCCATTCGGAATGTATCTGACCCGACACCTGCAACAGCTGGAAAGGCCCCTTAAAGTTCCTCACCAAAAGGATAAAGGGTCTCAAAAATATGTCTTATGCTGCCCGACTGAAAGAACTCCAGCTCTATTCAGTCGCATACCGCTTGCTCAGAGGTGACCTGTGCCTGACATATAAGGCCATGTCAAACCCAGATTTGATGAATATGCTTCACCTCAAAAAATCTAGACCCCTCAGAACCACAAGGGTGGGAGACTTAAACCTTGACACGGTTATTAATAGAATGTGCTGGAGGGACAGATTCATCACCCAGAGACTCCCTATGCTGTGGAACAAAATCCCGGTACATGTGAGGCAGAGCACCTCACTGGCCTTGTTCAAGAGGAATCTTGACCAATGGATGGGAGATCGCAGATATACCCCAGGGATTACTTCAGTGTCACTGCTTGACAGAGGCACAGCAAAATAATAGGCATAGTTTTCTTCAAACTAAAGGGGTGGCGAAAGCCACATAACTATGGGCTAGGCTTATAAATGCCCTTGGGCAGATAGCCTAGTATGAACCTATGAACCTATGAACCTATGATTTTTGACAGACGAGTACCAGTAAGAGTGAAAGGAAAGGTCTGCAAGAGGGTAGTTAGACCAGCTATGTTATATGGGTTGGAGACAGTGGCACTGAGAAAAAGGCAGGAGTCAGAGCTGGAAGTGGCAAAGTTAAAGATGTTAAGATTCGCACTGGGTGTGACGAGGGTGGACATAATTAGGAATAAGTATATTAGAGGGTCAGCCCAGGTTGGAAGGTTTGGATACAAAGCCAGAGAGGCAAGATTACTTTGGTTTGGACATGTGCTGAGAAGGGATGCAGAGTATATTGGGAAATAAATGCTAAGGATGCAGCTGCCAGGTAACAGGAAAAGAAAAAGGCCTAAGATAAGGTTTATGGATGTGATAAGAGAGGACATGCAGGTGGTTGGTGTGACAGAGCAAGATGCAGAGGACAGGAATAAGTGGAAACAGATGATCGCTTTGGCGACCCCTAACGGGAGCAGCCAAAAGAAGAAGAAGATGTGGGATACTGCTATTATCACCTTGCTTTCACCAGACTCTGCTGATAAAATCAGCTAAAAAGTATTCTTTGACACTATAAAAGCTAGAATTGTGCCCTGTCACATGTGTTAAGTACTATGCTCTGTAAATAGGCAGTGTTAGAATGCTATGCATGTCCAAATTATGTCCAACACTCCTCCAAACATCTTGTTGTAGCATGCACTCTGACAGTATTCAAGACAAACCTGTGCTATGGTAGTAGCATTGGCTACTGTTTTGTAATCTACTTTAACTACACATACAGGTGATCTAAAATGACAGCAAGCTACTTGGGTATCTATACATGCTACTATCACTTAGACAGTTTTACACAGAGTTGTGACTCCACATCTGTGCCCTACAGTGCTTGCAACATGTTCTTTTCAGCACATAATGATGCTGTCATACTCTGTAACCACAATGTGACAGTGTTACAGTCAGACATATGCAGTGCTACTACTGTGACATTGAATGGCATTCATATGCAATGCCTACACAGGTGTAATGTTCATATCAGGCCCAGTGTACTGCTGTGTATTTGGTTGCTGGTACATTAAGGTCATAGTGTGATCTTTGGAATAGCTCTTCATTCCACTACCATGTGAGGTACCATTCACACAGCCCCACACATCTTCATTTGTCATTTGGCCTTGTAACATCCTTCCTGTAAAGGAGTGAAGGATGTCCTTATGTCAAATAGACATATATGCATCATGAAGTAGAATCCTTCTATGAGCCCATGCACATCAACTCCAGACCATTGCATGTGTGATTGCTAATTCTGTCATAGTGTGGAACACATTTCCCACATGGACAGTGACAGAATGTAATGGAATCCAACAAATATCCACATATCCACAATAATCTTAGTATCTTGCATAATATCTATATATAGGCATTTTTACATTCATTTTATAATAATGGCTAGGAATTCATGTGATGTCGGCCATCAACTTAATATTGCCTTACATGATTACTTGACATGTCAAAGTTGCTGCCACTGACATATGATTTCTTCCTTTTTAATTTCTCCAAGTCATTTGGGTGTCATGATGAGAATGGACCCCATTCCTAAGTCAAAGTATGATTAAAATTCATGAAATTAATATAATTTCAATGTTTGATGTTAGCTAAAGTGCTCTTTGCAGCACCTGCAATGTGCCCAGTAATGACTCCTTCTACAATTTGTATGGGGTTACATGTACTGGTAACATATCTAAATACAAATGCAGATTCTTATAAGACCCTACTATTGGAACTGTCTGGGTATCTTTCTTCCACATTGCTGTCATTTGTACCTGCAGATCCTGATATTTTATGACTTTGTGTCTCTCTCTGTACCCATGACACTGTAGTCACTGGCTGTGCCGATTTCAATGATCAGTGCTACTTTTGTCTTCTTTTCATGGACAGTATATCCAGTTTTCTAGCATCTGTCTTTTGAACTGTTGGTAATGGGTGATCCCGTGTGATGTAAACTTCATAATTTTCTATAATGCTTTGTGGCTCATGTTTCCAGTGTTTTTCAACCACTTCAATACCATAATGTTCGCACAATCCCAAGTGTCGGATTAAATTTATAATCTTGAAATACTGAAATATCAAATTCCAGTACCTTGATACTCTAAAGCTGAAAACTCACAAACCTGAAAACCAAAACTACAAAATTCAAAACCACACACATTAACACCACACATACAAACACAAATACACCTACCTCCCGACACTACAACAAAGCAAAATAACACGAATGAAAACAACAAAACACACACACACCCTTCCTATAAGTAGGGGTCAAGCTCCCCTGCACCCCACCATTCCCGCTACTTATATATACTAACTCTGAGGTCGCACTAAACCAAAAGGACAGAAAACCCACTGTGATGATTGGGGAGAGATGGGCGAAGGCTGCCAGCCTAGTCAAATAGAATTTGATACATAATTCTGGCATTTGTAAATAAATGTAAAAATTTAGGCATGTTTCTTGAGTGTAAAAGACTACTGTGAAATGTGGAACTGAAAAATATGTGACAACATTGCACTCTACTGGCCCAGTGAAGCATGTTGTGACCCTTTCATGTTAGAATTCAGCTCTACTGTGTCTGGATGAAGATTTCATGCCCATTGTTTTAAGGCTAAAATTTATGACCAGAATTTAAATGTGGAATGTGCTTTATTGCTCTAGTTTCTGCTAGAGTGTATTTTTGAAATGCCTTGTATTGTTATACATTTCTGAGAAGGTGTTAAATTGCTAAATAATGCAGTTTGTTACCTGAGAACTTGGACCAGGTGTTAAGATGATGCAATATGAATACTGGGAAAACCTAAGTGTCAAAAATGATGTAATTTGGGAGGGCTTTAGAGACATGTTTGTTAGTAATGTTTAAATGCTATTTCTCACAAGAGACTAGACAGCATTTTGATCTTGGATATCTAACTCAGCACTCTGCCTAAGCTCACATGTAAGTTTTAGCACTGTGATTTATTGTATGAATAGTTAAAGCTAGTAAAGATTAATTAGGTATTTTTCTTTGAAATCAGACCTGTCCTACTGTATTATTTTAAGTTTCTGTCTGATCTCTGAACTCTTATATATCTCTGTGGTGTAGTAGTTTTGTCCTGTGTTTTAATTATTTATTATTAAATATTTTTAAAACCTTCTACCTGTGGCTGGTTTATGTAGAGATAGGCTCTAGAGTACATTGCATATTTATAGAGTTTATTGTAATAGGCCACTCTAATAAGCCTTAGACTGTATAGTCACATTACCATTGGATAATAATATTGCACAGTAATAACTGGACACCCTTTTAAGGGCATTTTAGTAGCTGATATCATTAGCTGGGTGATGGCAGTAATTACTACTGTATAGTCTGGGTAAAGGGGCACAGCTGGATAATCTGTGTCAGCCTTTCCCGGGAGTGTCTGTGTGGTTGTATAACCTCTTCTCAAAGTGTGTGTGTATGTGGTGTGTCAGCTACTTGGCAGGGACATGAAGCACTGGTTGGACAGAGAGGGTACTGGAGGTTTTACCTTGCCCAGCTAGGCTGAGACCTGGACCCTATAGTTGTGCCAGTGGGAAGTCCTACTGGGGACCTGGTGAGTAAGGGAGCAACCAGCCCCAGACTGACTGTGATCTCTGTGTGCACTTAAGGGAAATTGTACTTTACTGTGTATATTAGTTATCCTTTTCTCTTCTGTGAGATGACCTCCCTGCTGTTAGTGGTGAGGATTGAAGCTCCTTGATTGCTGGGCCAGGGCATGGTCGTCACATCCACCACCACACATTCTACACCCCCCCTTGCACAAACACACATCACATACATAAAAACACCACCACTCTCAACATTGACACACTCACACTCTTACCTACCTTCCCTAACCCACACCTAGAACTCCCCAACACACTCACAAACACATAAACCCTCCCCAAAACCCTTACAAAACATAACACCTAATGCACCATCAGCACCGCAGGTTCGACATTTCCTGGTTCGATATTCTGCAGTTTCACGCAACTGCAGATTTGACACTTTGGTCTCGAGATACTGAAATTCAACATTTCAGTATTTTGAGATTCCAAAGTGTTTACCCAGTACCACGATATTATGCCTTTCAGTATACAGTCCTTCTGTCATTAGTATGTCACAACCAGCAATGAGGTGTGCAACTGTTTCCAGTTCAGTTTTACAAAACTTACATTTGTCTGTTTCTCCCACATGTTCAATGGACATTGTAAACCAGCGTGTACGTAGCCCACTATCTTAGGCTACCAATATTAACCTTTTATCTCTTGATTTGAATTCATCTCTCCTTAACCATTCCTGCATTTGTTCCTGATCAACAAGAGGTTCTTCCAGAAGTTTTCTATACTTGCAACTATATTTATGCATTTTCCACATTTCTTGCCTTCTCATCATGTCCTTCACCTTATATTCTTTCTTTTGTTTTTTGGCACATTCAATTGCTGTGTGATTTTTATCTAGTTCTACTTTGATTTCCATTCCTGCTTGACATGAATATACTTCTGCTAGATTAAGCAGAGAAGTCATCTTAGATTTATTCTCCCCATTTTTCAAAACTTTCACTATGTTTGGGTCTTGTTAGGTCAGCAGATATGTGTGGAGCCCTATGATTGCAGATCTATACATGTAGTCAGTTTCAAGGAGATCCATCCCTCCTTCAAAATGGGGAATATATTAATCTTGGTATGCACTGATTTTTATAAATCATTTGGTGAACATGAATCATCCTTCTTGTTTCCCTGCTTAATCTATCCAACACATTTCGGGGCCAGTCAATCACTCCAAAATTGTAAGTTGGACAGAAAGAGCAAATTGGTTTATAGCTTAGATTTTGATCCTAGATGTCAGCACTGTTTTCAGGATTAATTTCAGTCTTCTAAAGTATTCTTTACTAAGTTTTATTCACATTTGTTCATGTTTTATTGTTGATCCTTCATCAATTCCCAGATATTTATATACTCCTTCTTGTTTAACTTCTTTTATATCACATTCTTGTCCCAGACTGATTTTTCCCTGCTGCTGCACGTTTCCTGCTTTAAAGGTTGCTTTTGCACATTTGTCAGGAGCAAATGACATTCTTATATCATCTGAAAACGTTTTGACAACTTGCAGTCTTTACACTTTGCTGTTTTCAAAAAGCCAAATTATAGCTATGGCCTAAGCTGTTAAGTAGACAGGTTAATGAGTTAAGGGCAAAGCAGAATAGCAGCGGTGACAGAGAGTCACCGTGGAAAATCCCCCTTTGAATTTTTATCCCTGTTATAATAATTTGTCCTTAATCATGGCTTAATTGCAAAGTGGTCTGCCACTCTTTCATGGTCACTGTAATGTAGTCGATCAGTGTAGGGTATATTTTATAGATTTTTAAGCACTCTTTTATCCACGAATGTTGGATACTATCAAATGCTTTTTTGTAGTCAATTTATGCAATACTTAGATTTTTCCCCTTTTTACAGTTCTCCACTATGACTTTGTTTAACAACAAATTATCCTTTGTTCCATATGACTTTTTTATTGCCCTTTTGTTCTACTGCCATAATTGAGCTTTCTTCTAAATGGCTATAACCTCAATCAGCATCAATTCCCATGTATAGTTTATAAGTCATTGGAAGGCAAGTTATCAGTCTATAGTTTTTAGGATAGCTTGCAGGTTCACTCATAAGTTGGAGCATTGTTTTGCCTGTTGTTAGCCAGGCTGGTGTCTGTTCAGGATGTGTATATAAATAGTTCTTACTCATAGCTAAATCTTTGTGCAAAGATGTTAATACGTTTTACCAGAAGTTAGTTACTGCAACTGAGCCTAGGGTTTTCCAACTGGAGGCTTTTCTTAACTTTGTTTAAATCTCTCAGGCTGTTACTTCATCCCATTTCATATCCTTTACTTGTAAACTTCTTATTCTTTATTTTACTTCTTCAATCCATTTATCATCTTTGTTATGTTCTACAGGTTTTTCATAAATAATTTTCCAAAATGTATCTATTTCTTCTTTTTTTGGTGGTCTTTCAATTCCTTTTACCTTGTTTCCCAATTCTCTGTAAAACATTTTTGAGTCATCAATAAATTGCTTATTTAGCACTTTTCCTTTGTATTTATCTGTGTATCTTCTAAGTTTTTCCACCTGTGATGAGATTTTTAGCTTGTTATTTGGATAGTGCATGATAATGCCGCGGTGGTATGCCGGTAGCATTGTTACCTCACAGCAAGAGGTTCTCCCGTTCGATTCTCAGCTGGGCTTGGGAGTGCCTTCTGTGTGGAGTCTGCATGTCCTCCCAGCGGTTGGGTAGCGTTTGAAAGACATGCGTGCGTGAATGGGCATGCCTTCACTGAAGGTTGGGCATTGAGCTGGCACCTCGGCGTTTTGTAAAAATCTACTGCCAATCATTAGCGGACCAGAGATCTGCTGTGTGACCCCTTACCAGGAAAAGCCGAAAGACAAACAACAACATTTGGATAGTGCATGATAGATCCTGGTGTGTTCTAATACTGTACATTGCTTTTATTACGTCTATCTTTCTTACTATTTTTGTTGATCTATTCCCATTTCTATAGTCTTCTAACAGTGATACTTCTTGTCTTAATTGCTTTATAGTTTTCTCTATTCGATACTTCCATGATGATATTCAATTTCTCCCCTTCCTTTCCCTCACTCTTTTCCAGTCCTGGCACCAGTGTGCCTACCAGGAATGGGCAATTTTTTATCTGGGATCTTGTGTACCCAGCTATCTTTTTTACTTTTTAACCTACTTCTGTCCATGATATATGCTATATAAATACAGTCTGTATATCAGTGTCATATTTGTGAGATTTTGTGAAAAAAAGGGTCTACCTCATGAAGGTACTCAACAAGACTTGAGGATGAATTCAGTTTCAGCAATACTACTCTTCTTTGCTTGCTGACTTATCATCTCTCCATTCAGATATATGCTATACTGAAGTGTGGATGTACATTATGGTTACAAGAGGTTTACCCCGGGTATCACTTCTGTGTCACTGTTAGACAAAGGCACAGTATACTAACCTCAAAAAAGGGCATAGCAAAATAAATTTAAAATGGGTGGCGAAAGCCAAACACATTCTGGCTAGGCTTATGAATGCTGTAGGGCAGATAGCCTAGTATGAACCTATGAACCTATGAAGAGGGTATTACAATCTGTGAAGTCAGCTAACGTATTGATGACCATTGTTGCCATTACATTGCACAGTCCTTCTATAACAGCTGTAGTAATATGCCTCCTGAGAACTGCTGACATAGGTTCATAGGTTCATAGGAGGTTACTAGGCTAGTGGTCCTATAGCCTTACAAGAATATCCATGTTCAACTCAAGTAGCCCCAATTGTCCTTATTAGGTGGACATCATTTGTAGAGTGATTCTATGGTCAACACTGACTACCCCTGTCCATGAGGGACATAGGTGCCACCCCAGGGGTAAATTCACAGTCTCCCATCCATTTGTCCAACAGACTACCAAAGGTCGATCTGCATCTGTCCTACAAGGCAGTCTCCAGTCTGGCCATGATGGAAATGTTATAATTTGTTAATATGAACTGCATGAGGATCATTTGTTTTGTTAACTGAGCCTCTAACATAAAAAATCATGTTCCAGAGATATATACAATTGTCAGACACTACCCCTTCTCTGGAACACGCTTCCGAGTCATGTAAACTAAAGGCCTTGCCTGACCCACTTCAAGGGCAACCTAGATCAATGGATGACTAATCATGTTTGTAATCCTGTTGTTGCAGCAATGTCCCTCATGGATAGAGGCAGCTGGTATTAGATAACATAGCATAGGCACATCTTTGTGTGAACATTGTTCATATTGCTATTGAAAATTGTGTAACTCATGTTGAATATGACTAGGCTTTTATGGGATCTTTGGATCTTCAACGTAGTACTCTGCTATGCACCTGTAAACCTATGATGTAAAATTCTATCATAGGAACAGCTATAGCATGAATGTACAACATCACAAACATACCAGTACATCACATCAGTATTACCACTTGATACTTTGTATTAACAGTTATGCATGCATGCCAGGATTTCATGGTAGTATAAAAATTTTCATTAGCAATGTCAGGGTCTCAGTGATCATGTGGCACATGTCCTGGGTTTGACATGTGCTGATATAAAGTCTGCTCCGTGTATCATTTGGCATGTGAACAGTATCACAGTGACAGCATCCTCGCTCATTGATGCTAGACTTTGCAGTGCTGTAGTTTCTTTTTACATGGACATACTGATGTATTGCCATTGGTCTTACATATTGCTGTACCATTCATTATAACAAATCACCTCTTAATTCAGATGTCATTTGCAGATGCTGCAGACAATATCCATTGCTACTACTTGTGTGTAGGAAATCCACTCATACTAGTGCGTTGTTTTTAAGTGTTGTTATCCAAATGGCTGGTACCAATGCATTCCAGGGACGATTTACTCTTGTGTATCTCTTTTGTAACAGTGAGCTTCCACACATGTTTTTGGCCATATCTAAGTATTCTTTGTGATGCAGAACCATCAAGAGTTGACAGTGCAGATTTCCCTTTAAGGTGTTTTACAAGATGCGTGTGTGATACGTCTTCATGTGATGCACCCAGTAAATACACAGTTCATTTACAACATTGATGGCATGGCTTACATTCATGCAAGTTTGGATTGTGACATATATGTGTCATGCAAACCTCTCAACTAGCCAGGATTGCTCATGATTTAAACTGTAGGTGTAACATTGTTCCTCTTAACACTTCCAAAAAGTGGCCATTTTTGAGGAAGGTGTGCTTGATTCCCCTTATAGATTACTGACAAATAATTACAGTTATACAGGTGTGTTCCAGCAGAACGCATATATCTTGCAATCACATATTTTATGTCAATGTCACAGATTAATGGTGGTATTTTTCTGATATTGTTCATGATCGCATCTGCATCTGTCTGCTGTTATCTATGAGCCTGTTGCTATGTGTCCCTGACTGGCTGAGAGCTATGCTGAAATTTCAGTCATATTCAAGCGAGTCATTTTTCACACATTCACAATATACACATACCCTTGTTGTATATGCCATTCTTGCTAAGTGTCCTCTCCAGTGATCACATCAGGGTGCTTATATCACAACCAATCATCTCCATTGATATGTGACCTTGTGTGACAGTCACATAATATACTATAACTGTGTGATGATATGAATATATCCACACAGGAGGTATAAACAACAGTACATACCGTAATATGTAAATATGTGATTACTTTTCATGCTACTGCCTTGTCTTTGTGGTGTACATACATGGGCATGCCCTTACCTGGTGTACATTATCTTGTTTCACGTGTCTTTTTCATCCTTCTTCAGTCCTACAACTCATGTCTGTGGCCCTTTACAATATGCACACTATAGAAAAGTCACAAAGCACAAACTGAAGCAGATAAACACAAAAGCCAGAAGAAGTAGCTGGATTGAACCCACTCAAAGTAATGCAGGCTGCAAATCACCACACAGTTGTAGAATGCAGTATGTACTTTTTTAACTTCAGACCAAAAAAATCCAAGGATGAGCGCTTTCGTCCAGAAATATCTAGACATTATCAGACAATTTACCCCACATAGTTACTTGCTTCTTATACAGTTCAAACAGGAAGTTCCACCCAGTTATAAACTAATCAGTTATGTCATTAAAAGCACAGTAGTTACAGTCATTGAATTTAAAAAGTAGATAAAATATACAAAATGAAAAAGTTCATGGAACACACCACCCTAAAAACACACTATATATAAGCTCTGCTTCATAAAATGACAACGTACAATAAATATTTAAATAAGTAGATATAGTAGAAAAATATTAAAAGAAATAAATACACTTAACAGAATAAATACTGAACATGTGAATTATTTCAAATGTTAAAATGTTAAAATGCATAGTGGAGAAATATATATATATATATATATATATATATATATATATATATATATATATATATATATTTATCTTTCCAGTGCCTTTAGTTTTAAAATTGGGCTAATGGAAATATGTTCATTCAGGCCTGGCCAGTTCCCAGCATTCAAACGTACTTGCCAGTATAATCATCTTTTCCAAAGTAATAGTGACCATGCACCACCCCTCATGTTGGTAATGATATTGTCTATAATAAAAAATTGGAACTTATTGTCATTATACTCCAAAACATGTTTGCTAAGAGAATTAGTTTCTTTTTTGTTCCTTATGTCATATAGGTGTTCATATATGCGATTTTATAACTTTCTATCAGTCTTGCCTATGTAAAAGCAAGAACAGGTGGTACACATGGCACAGTAAATCACTTTCTCCGAGTTACAGTTGTATTTCTGATTGATTCTGATTTCGATATTATTGATGTCAAAAATATTGCCTTCTTTAATGTAACTGCAATAGTTACATCTGCCACATTTGTTCATAGAACCTGACCTGTGGTTTGGGTAAGAGTTACTGCTCTCAAATATGTTTATCATATTCTTGCCTTTCCTATATACCATAATAGGTTGCAGTCCTATTAGTGGTCTGATGTTCTTGTCATGTCTCAAAATAGACCAGTTTTTTGTTAAGATGTTTCTTACTACGTAACTATCTTGAGTGAATACAGTGATGAAAGAAGTCTTATAATCATTCCTACTTGCAACATTGTCAGTTTCTTGATTACTGGTGGAAGGACCACTGTCAGTCATATTACAAGAAAGTAAAGGTACATAAAACCCACGCTCTCTCTTGTTAACCACCTCAATCATTATCACTAACGAACTTACAAATGTGTATTAATTCATATGCTCTGATTCTGTCAATGTTTCAAGTTAATAGCACTAATATTTTAAAAGTGTCCCTGATTGCCCCTGATTTTGTCTTGACTTGTCCCTGATTCTGTTGAAATTTTTCCCCGATTGGTTGAGAGGACTGACAAGGATAGCCTCTTTTTTGAAACATATTTTTCAAGTTGTCACATTAATCTAAAAATTCATCAATACCAGATACAATACGAGCTGCACGCACTAACTGTCCCTTAACTGTTGCTTTCTTTTGTTCAACTGGGTGTGTGCTAGAAAAATGCAGTAGTGAGTTCAAATAAGTGCTTTTCCTAAAGATTTTTGAAACAAACCTCTTATTTTCATAATCCTTTTCCAGAAAGATGTCTAAAAAGGAAATTTTGTCAAGGTCTCTGCTATAGGTGAACTTTAGAAATTCTGTGGTGGTTCCAATATAGTTTATAAAATCATCAATAGCATTAACAGGTCCATCCCACAGAACAAACATATCATCCAAAAACCTGGTGTAAAATTTGATGTGCTCCAAATAACATGAAGAAAAAAGAAATGTCTTCTCCCATTGCCTAACTACAATATTTGCATATAAACCCCCACATGCAGACCCCATAGCCACCCTTTCTTGTTGTAAGTAAACTTCTTTGTTAAACAAAATGAAGTTGTTTTTAAGGACAATTTCCATCAGTTGTGAAAAGACCAAGACCTGGAAATGTGAGATATCTTTTTCATATAAGAAATCTGTAAACCACTCCAAACCAATTGTGTGAGGTATGACTGAATAAAGGTCATTAATATCAATAGTAATAAAAACAAAAGTGTCCTTGAAAGGTATCTCTTCTATAGCTTGTAAGATGCTCCATGAATCCTTGCAGATATGTGTTTCAGTCAATATGTGTTCTTTAACTTATTGTCCAGATATCTTGCAAGGGGGTGGGTAATGGACTCCTTGGAGTCTACTATGGGTCACATGGGTGGTTGGCTAAGATTTTTATGCAGTTTTAGCAGCCCAACCATGACTGATATTTTAGGGCAGGGAACAGAGAGAAAAGTAAGCATATCAATAGAAATTGAACCCTCTATAAATAAATCTTAGAGTTCATTCCTTATATGCTGGTAAGAAGTGTTCAGTTGGATGATCTTAAATATGCTTTTCCTTTTAGACTACAAAGCATTTTCTTGTTATAGTCCTCGTAGTCCATCAAGACAACACCTCCACCTTTATCAGGTTTTATAATTCTAATATTTTGTGAAAAGATTATTATTTCGTCCATTACCTTTTTCTCATTCATGTCAGAGTTCCTACTAGAAAGTTTATAGTTACGTATATCTAACTCACACATGTTCTCAAAATGTTGGACAATGGGATGAAGTGGGGGGCTATATGTACTAGAGATGACTAAAGGGTTGACAAAGGAACCAGGTGCAGAGTTTTTAAAAAGAATGTTCAAGTTCAGCTTTCGTGTATACATTCTTAAATCCATAAGAGTATTAGAAACATCTAGGGGCTGTGGGGGTACAAAGGTGAATCCTTTGGCAAACAAATCACAGTATTCAGAATTAACAGCAATGCTGGAAAAATTGTACACATTAAAGTCAACTAAAGTGTTGGTAATTCTATGGCAGGGTGGGAGTAAATGGTAAATATCATCACCTAAATTGTTTGGTGGTGAATGCAACAAGTTAGTTAAAGTCACATTTACATCCTGTTTTTCAAGGACTGGTACCTCTTCACCCCTTTGTTCACCATCCCTCCCCTGTTCTAATGGTTGTTCCTGTTCATTGGGGCCGTATCCCAATTGTTGTTCCCCTGGGGACCTTTGTTCCTCAGATGCTCTGAGCATCTCGGGGGGGAATCTCTTCCGTGTCTAAAAAAAACCTGACCAGCATTACTAATTGAAGGATCATCAGTACCAATAACATTGCTGTTACTGTTTCCAGGATTCCCATTAGAATTAGTATATTTTTTGCCCCATTCCTGGGAAGGGGGAGGTCTGGGATATGCCATGCTATTAATATAGTCATTTCTGTCCCTATTCAGTTTCTTAGTTTTACGAAGTTTAATAGAACTTACTAGATGCTCCATACTCTTAAAAATTCTCACATGCTCAAATTTGTGTTGTTCATAATGCAAATGTTCACAAATCCTTTTATCAATATCAGAAACAGAAGCAGATAATTCATTAATTAAAACATCATTATGTTCTACTATCAAATGCATATATTCTATGCCATGTCTATCAAATAAAGCAGCTAGCTCTTTAAATAGTTTAGAATTGCACTGTAACCCATTAGGGTAGTGCCACATTCTTAAACCTTTTGGCACTATATTGTCCTTAATACATTGTCTAAAATAATCATTGTCAAGCTGAAGTCGCTTAATTTTAGAAAGTTTGTAATCAAACTGATCAAAACAAGATGGTAAATCATTGTTACCAGTGACCATTGTGATTCTCTCAGCTTCACCAAAGGAAAAAGTTTCTGCAAGGCAGTCTTTTAATGCTGGAACTGTGCCTGCTGACGAATTAATGTTCACAGACTGATTAATGCATTGTCCACAAGGTATAGATGCATTAATACCATCCTCTCCATTAGAAACATTCAAAAAATGTCCATTAGAAGGTTGTTGAGAGTTATTTAAAAGAGAAACATCACTTAAAACATGCTGAAGGCTTGTGGAAGCCATTACAGCCCCACCAGCTGCCTGCTGCTGATGCATGATGATGTCAGAAGGGGGTGTGTTCAACAAGAAATCCACTTTGAGTGACAGCGACTGTACTACTGAACTCAAGGCAAGTACAGTTTGCTGTAGAGTCTCCAAATCAGTGTTCTGAGTAGAAAGTGGGCTTGATGCTGTCGCTCAAAGTGGATTCCTTGTTGAACACACCCCATTCTGACATCATCATGCATCAACAGCAGGCAGCTGGTGGGGCTGTAATGGACCTCCACAAGCCTGAAACATGTTTTAAGTGATGTTTCTCTTTCAAATAACTCTCAACATTTTTTGAATGTTTCTAATGGAGAGGACAGTATTAATGCATCTATACCTTGTGGACAACGCATTAATCAGTCTGTGAACATTAATTCATCAGCAGGCACAGTTCCAGCATTAAAAGTTTGCCTTGCAGAAACTTTTTCCTTTGGTGAAGCTGAGAGAATCACAACGGACACCGGTAATAATGATTTACCATCTCTTTTTGATCAGTTTGATTACAACCTTTCTAAAATTAAGCGACTTCAGCTTGACAATGCTTATTTTAGACAATGTATTAAGGACAATATAGTACCAAAAAGTTTAAGAATGTGGCGTTACCCTAATGGGTTACAGTACAATTCTGAACTGTTTAAAGAGCTAGTTGCTTTATTTGATAGACATGGCATAGAATATATGCGTTTGATAGTAGAACATAATGATGTTTTAATTAATGAATTATCTGCTTCTGCTTCTGATATTGATAAAAGGATTTGTGAACATTTGCATTATGAACAACACAAATTGAGCATGTGAGGATTTTTAAGAGTATGGAGCATCTAGTAAGTTCTATTAAACTTCGTAAAACTAAGAAACTGAATAGGGACAGAAATAACTATAGTAATTGCATAGCATGTCCCAGACCTCTCCTTCCCAGGAATGGGGCAAAAACTATACCAATTCTAATGGGAATCCTGGAAACAGTAACAGCAATGTTACTGGTACTGATAATCCTTCAACTAGTAACTCTGGTCAGGTATTTTTAGACAGGGAAGAGTTCCCCCCGAGACGCAAAGAGTGTCTGAGGAACAAAGGTCCCCAGGGGAACAACAACTGGGATACCACCCCAATAAACAGGAACAACCATTGGAACAGGGGAGGGATGGTGAACAAAGGGGTGAAGAGGTACCAGTCCTGGAACAACAGGATGTAAATGTGACATTAACTAACTTGTTGCATTCACCACCAAACAATTTAGGTGATGATATGGACCATTTACTCCCACCCTGCCATAGAGTTACCAACACTTTAGGTGACTTTAATGTGTACAATTTTTCCAGCATTGCTGTTAATTCTGAACTATCTGATTTGTTTGCCAAAGGATTCACCTTTGTACCCCCACAGCCCCTAGATGTTTCTAATACTCTTATGGATTTAAGAATGTATACACGAAAGCTGAACTTGAACATTCTTTTTAAAAACTCTGCACCTGGTTCCTTTGTCAACCCTTTAGCCATCTCTAGTACATATAGCCCCCCACTTCATCCCATTGTCCAACTTTTTGAGAACATGTGTGAGTTAGATATACGTAACTCTAAGCTTTCTAGTAGGAACTCTGACATGAATGAGAAAAAGGTAATGGACGAAATAATAATCTTTTCACAAAATATTAGAATTATAAAACCTGATAAAGGTGGAGGTGTTGTCTTGATGGACTATGAGGACTATAACAAGAAAATGCTTTCTATTCTAGAAAGAAAAGCATATTTAAGATCATCCATTAATGAACTGAACACTTCTTACCAGCATATAAGGAATGAACTCCAATATTTATTTGTACAGGGATCAATTTCTATTGATGTGCTTAATTTTCCCTCTGTTCCCTGCCCTAAAATATCAGTCATGTTTGGGCTGCCAAAATTGCATACAAATCTTAGCCAACCACCCATGCAACCCATAGTATACTCCAAGGGGTCCATTACCCACCCCCTTGCAAGATATCTGGACAATAAGTTAAAAGAACACATATTGACTGAAACACATATCTGCAAGGATTCATGGAGCATCTTACAAGCTATAGAAGAGATACCTTTCAAGGACACTTTTGTTTTTATTACTATCGATATTAATGACCTTTATTCAGTCATACCTCACACAATTGGTTTGGAGTGGTTTACAGATTTCTTATATGAAAAAGATATTTCACACTTCCAGGTCTTGGTCTTTTCACAGCTGATGGAAATTGTCCTTAAAAACAACTTCATTTTGTTTAACAAAGAAGTTTACTTACAACAAGAAGGGGTGGTTATGGGGTCTGCATGTGGGGGTTTATATGCAAATATTGTAGTTAGGCAATGGGAGAAGACATTTCTTTTTTCTTCATGTTATTTGGAGCACATCAAATTTTACACCAGGTTTTTGGATGATCTGTTTGTTCTGTGGGATGGACCTGTTGATGCTATTGATGATTATATAAACTATATTGGAACCACCACAGAATTTCTAAAGTTCACCTATAGGAGAGACCCTGACACAATTTCCTTTTTAGACGTCTTTCCAGAAAAGGATTATGAAAATAAGAGGTTTGTTTCAAAAATCTTTAGGAAAAGCACTTATTTGAACTCACTACTGCATTTTTCTAGCACACACCCAGTTGAACAAAAGAAAACAATAGTTAAGGGACAGTTAGTGTGTGCAGCTTGTATGGTATCTGGTATTGATGAATTTTTAGATTAATATGAAAACTTGAAAAATATGTTTCAAAAAAGAGGCTATCCTTGTCAGACCTCTCAACCAATCGGGGAATAATTTCAACAGAATCAGGGACAAGTCAAGAAAAAATCAGGGACAATCAGGGCCACTTTTAAAATATTAGTGCTATTAACTTGAAACATTGACAGAATCAGAGCATATGAATTAATACACATTTGTAAGTTCGTTAGTGATAATGATTGAGGTGGTTAACAAGAGAGAGCATGGGTTTTATGTACCTTTACTTTCTTGTAATATGACTGACAGTGGTCCTTCCACCAGTAATCAAGAAACTGACAATGTTGCAAGTAGGAATGATTATAAGACTTCTTTCATCACTGTATTCACTCAAGATAGTTACGTAGTAAGAAACATCTTAACAAAAAACTGGTCTATTTTGAGACATGACAAGAACATCAGACCACTAATAGGACCACAACCTATAATGGTATATAGGAAAGGCAAGAATATGATAAACATATTGAGAGCAGTAACTCTTACCCAAACCACAGGTCAGGTTCTATGAACAAATGTGGCAGATGTAACTATTGCAGCTACATTAAATAAAGGCAATATTTTTTACATCAATAATATCGAAATCAGAATCAATCAGAAATACAACTGTAACTCGGAGAAAGTGATTTACTGTGCCATGTGTACCACCTGTTCTTGCTTTTACATAGGCAAGACTGATCGAAAGTTAAAAAATCGCATATACGAACACCTATATGACATAAGGAATTAAAAAAAAATGAATTCTCTTAGAAAACATGTTTTGGCGTATAATGACCATAAGTTCCAATTTTTTATTATAGACAATTTCAGTACCAACATGAGGGGTGGTGCATGGTCACTATTACTTGACAAAAGAGAATTATACTGGCAATTATGTTTGAATGCTGGGAACTGGCCAGGCCTGAATGAACATATTTCCATTAGCCCAATTTTAAAACTAAAGGCACTACAAAGATAAATATATATATATATATATATATATATATATATATATATATATATATATATATATGTATATATTTCTCCATTATGCATTTTAACATTTTAAATAATTCACATGTTCAGTATTTATTATAAGTGTATTTATTTCTCTTTACATTTTCTACTATATCTAGTTTTTAGTATTTAATTATACATATTTAATGTTTTAACACATTCTACTTATTTAAATATTTATTGTACATTGTCATTTTATGAAGCAGTGCTTATATATAGTCCCCGGGATTCATGAAGCTTGGTGCAAGGCTAACGCCGTGTGGCATAGAGATGGCACAGCAGCACCACATGCATATTAATGAAGGTGCGCTGCCGCAATGGTCATGTGATAGGAAACTTGCGCGAGTGCAGGGGGCGTGTCTAAGCTCTGCACTGAGGCGTGAACATGTTGGCTGCAGACGCGCAACCTAAAATGCTGACTAGTACAGCCTGCCTCTAATAGTAATCACTCCTGTCAGTGTCCATGGATGACAGGAGGTGCGCTGCCGCAATGGTCATGTGATAGGAAACTTGCGCGAGTGCAGGGGGCGTGTCTAAGCTCTGCACTGAGGCGTGAACATGTTGGCTGCAGACGCGCAACCTAAAATGCTGACTAGTACAGCCTGCCTCTAATAGTAATCACTCCTGTCAGTGTCCATGGATACTGAAATGTATGCAAAGCGTACAAGACAGTTTTGCGAACACCAAAATTAAAAGTAAACACAAAGGCACGTAGCTGAATATTGAGTCCCCGTCCATCGAACAAATGACATTTAAAACATTGTGCCCGTATTCCATTGTAGTGTCGATATTTATACCAAGTGGAAGTGAAACGCAGTGTGTTAGTGTGCTGCCAATTGCTAAGCCTAGCCCAATGGTTAAGGTTACCACCTGTCCCACATTGTGAGGGACAGTCCCCCTTTGGGCAGTTGTGTCCATACCAAACCCATTATAAATGTTAAATGTCCTGCGATTGTAGGACATAAATATGTCCAATATTTTATGTAATAGTCCTATACAATACTTATTTCCATATGTAAAATACCTAAATGATACAAGAAACAGAATAAGCAACTAAACGAAACAGAATAAGCAGCTAAACTCCTACAACAATAAGCTTACATTTAGGCATAAAACTAAAGTACTATCCTTTGTACTGACCGTGGGTATGTGCTGGGCTGTAAAATCTGATGTGTGTCCCGAAAATGTCCCATTTTGGTCATATGAAAAGGTGGTAACCCTACCAATGGTCAGAGCATTCGCCCAATATCTGCCCATTCACAGTCCAAGTTGTCCTTGTCAGGACGGCCCAAAGATGAACGGGTATTACTCAGGTCTACCTACCATGTCATGAAAGATAAGTATTTGTGTGTACCTATGTGCGTGAAGTACAGCATGTGGAAGATCAAAAATGCTAGAGTAGTTCTCATAACCATATTGGTACCAGAGATATGTAGTGTATGCAATGTGTTCTGTTGACTGTGCCATGGGCCATTAACCAGAGAAGGGATGGATGGTGTGTGTGGAATATGGGGGTGGGGGTGACGGGAAATGTAATAATTCGCCAAGGGGAGACTGGGTTGGATGCACAATAGGTGAACTGGAGGTGTACGAGAGAGCAGTGGGTGAATCAGAAAAAAAAAACAAAGAACAACACATGTACAGAAACGTTACCGGCACATACCCACATAATGGTCTGGCCTGAACTGAGCCATCCAACCCCAACACACCTGGATACATAATTGAATACATATCATCCCCTCCACAGCACACCCCCCCTTCCTGAACGTCCACCAAAACCACTCATACTCGGGCTGATAACTTGGCGCAGCCATATCTGCATATAGTGACCCCTACTCATATCTAGTAGGCAGTCTCACCCTAGGCAGTCTCAGGATTGCAAATTATGTATCCCTTGCATGTATAACCCTACCTCATTTTCGTAAAGCCAAAAGAATCAAGGTCATCGGTCCCCACAATTTTTGAATATCCCTCATGGGATAAGTATCTGTTCTAAACATTAGACTTGGTGTCACGACATGATGTCCAGTCCTATAGACATCTGGACACAAGTTGTATGAGCAGTAGTTATCCACAAGACTGCTCAGCCTCCAGTTGGTCCTGTAGAACCTACGACCTGGGATTAAACACCTGACTGTGATGCACATCTCCCCATGTGCATTATCAGGAATATATACCTTACACATTTGCTTAATGTCAGTCGGATATAGGGTGATTAAGGTGCTTTAAAGCAGACGTAAGTAGGGTTATCACCTGTCCCACTTTGCGAGGGACAGTCCCTTTTTGGGCAGTTGTGTCCTGACCAAAAATAATACAATGGCAAATGTCCTGTTATTGTAGGGAATAATTATGTACCATATTTCATGTAGCAGTTGCATAAAAGAGTTATTTCTGTATGTAAAATACTTAAATGTAACAAGAAACAGAATAAGCAACTAAACTGCTACAAGAATAAGCTTTCATTTAGGCAAATAAGTAAAGTTCTAACCTTTGTACTGACCATGGGTATGTGTCGGCCTGTAAAATCTGATGTGTGTCCAGAAAATGCCCCACTTTGGCCATTTGAAAAGGTGGCAAACCTAGTCGTAAGCGGGTATGCAAGCATGTATGCGTGACGGTATGTGGCGGTGATTCAACGGTATGGGAAATGTAAATAAGCATGTAGGCGTATATGCATGTGTATGTACATATATATATATATATATATATATATATATATATAGAGCAGCGGAACCCCCCCCCCCGTAATATTTAGTGCTGTTATATCAGGTTGGGCCGAGGTGAGCACACCTCTGCATCCCCAACCACAGGTAGGACGCTAAAAGTGGAACTAACGATGTCCCCGTGCGAAGTCTGACTTTCATCTAGGTACAGAGCAGTCCCAGACCCCAGTCTGACAAGCCTAAACCCAGATGACCACATGAACACCCTGACAATCAAATACACGTATGTGCCAGTACTATAGGCTTTAGAGGTCTGTATATACTTTGAGTGAGCCAACATGCGGCAAGGGTCCAGTGCAGTAGGGTATGGCACATGTGTAGTAGTGCTGTTTTCCCAACAGGAAAATGGATGCCTGCTGTGTTAGTGAAGTGTTGAGGCGTGTGTTTGGGTAACTATGAACCATGGGTATACATATAAATGAAGCAGAACACCAATAGTGTAGTGGTTAGAGCATCCAACTATTGAGCAGACGTTGCTGGTTTGACTGCAGCACACACCATGTATGACACGTAATCCGTATACGAGCAGATTTTGCTAATTTTATGCTGTATAACAATATAATACCAATTAAATGTGCACTGGGGTGATATATCACAGTAAGAATGTAGACGGATTTTGTTTGACGTGAATCAGCGGTTAAACGGAAAACCACAGCTTAAAAGTGTTGTACTCACCCTTTGTCCAATGGCGCTTGTTCCGCTCAGCAACACAATATACTGCATTGTCTAGGCCTGATGCCAGGACCCTACACATCGCAATCAATTTGATTTACCACTAAGCCATGCCAGTTATACCTAACGTCATTGTTATCACAAGCATAGCAGACAGCACAGTCATTCAACAGTATGATCAAAGTAATTAAATCATATAGATGTGTATGCATGTGTACATACACACACACACACACATATATATATATATATATATATATATATATATATATATATATATATATATATCTACAGAGGGCAACCACCTGTCCCACTTTGCGAAGGACACTCCCTCTTTGGGCAGTTTTGTCCTGTACACTTAGTGTCAAATGACAGATGTCCTGAGATTTAATGACAAAAATATGTCCTATATTTATGTTATAGTTGCATAAAACAGTTATTCTGTATCTGAAATGCCTAAATGTCATAAGAAACTGAGTAAGCAACTAAAATGCTACAAGAATAAGCTGTCAGTTAGGCATAAAAGTGAGGTCCTGCCCATTGTACTGGCTATGGGTATGTGCCAGCCTGCAAAATCTTGCCGTTTGTACCAAATAAGTCCCATTTTGGCCATTTGAAAGGGTGGCAACTATATATATATATATATATATATATATATATATATATATATATATATAATGTGGCTGTTGCATGCAATGCCAATACATTGATGAGTCACGCTTTTTTAAACACCCAGATACAGGGCGATTATGGGAGCAACGTAACAATAGCACATGCAATTCTAAAAATGTAGTCTACGTGGCACACTGCTTATTATGTTTTCGTTTCTATGTTGGTA
>NC_056728.1:1516523798-1516548798 GCF_019279795.1 Protopterus annectens
CAAGAGCTCCCCTTTCATCTGTTTCAAGTCGGCATAGTGGTGCCGGATGTGCTCACCAGTCCAAGGGATACCGGTGGTACTGGTGAGATCATGGGCGTGACTTTCCCAGGCTTCTGCTTTATATTGGGAGCCCTGGTACTGGTCCTGCAGCAGTCCCATGTCATGTTTTTTTTTACCAGGAGTCCTATCATGACCTTGGACTCCTGCATGCCTTTTCCAACACCTGCCATACTGCTTACAGTGGAGAGCTACAACCAGTTATGAGCTGCATTCCCACTTGCGTGGTTTAAATACGGCCAGTTTCCTGCCCTTTGCCATGATTGGACAGTTTTAAAAATGCTGAGCTAAGCTAAGCTATGGGTAAACCTGCTTAGCTAAGGTTGGCAGTGCTTAAAGGGGCAGGTTCAACATTGCTTATCAATGGGCAAATCCACTTAACTGGGCTATTCATTGCTTAGTATTCAAATGTACACAATGCTTACACTCGGTCAGCATAGCTGTGCAATGCTTAGCATTGCTTATGTTTTATTATATTGGTCTTCTACCTGTATGGTATTGATTCATCATTCATTGCATAATATAGATTTATTTACCTTCCCTGACATCCCCCAATGTGCTGTCATTATTTTTTTCTTGTGTGACTATACTGTATGGGGCACTTGTGTTTATAAGGGGGTTTCACTACTTTATTACACTGACACCTCACATCTAGACCTCATACACTACTCTGGTTAAGAAAAATAAGTTATTTCTTACATAAATATAGAAAAAATTAAAATTGTAATGTTTACACATACAAAATGGAAATGGCTTTGGTGAGGCTTGAACCATGCATAGCGTACACTCTAACCACTACACTATTGTACTTATGCTTATGCTGAATGTCTATTGCTTTTTAACTTATCATGCCATTTCAGCTGGGCTAATTGTCCCTTATGGCTTTGTCCAGATTCCTTACTCTGATTGGTTGGCAGGTGTGTGCTATGTGCTTATGCTAAACCTGTTATTCTATCAACTTTATGGCTTGGTAGGGATGATCATCCCTTATGGCTTTGTCCAGATTTCTTACCCTGATGGGTTGGGGGTGTTATGAGCATTCTCACTCATTTTAAATTGCTGAATGGCAATTCTGGAGTGCAGGGGGCATGTGTATTGTGAGAGCTCTGCTCTCAGACACACCCCCTGTGCTCATACACAGAATCATGTCCATTTTACAGCATGGCAGTGCGCCTTCATACATATGCATGTCGGGCTGCTGTGCTGCACAGGAATGATCCCTGCTATGCAGGAATAAGTTATTCCTACTTGCTGTATCCGGAGGGGGGGGGGGTGGTGATCTTGTGCTGGACAGTTTTATGATTCCTATTTCTTCAGTAACTTTATTTACCTCGATCCCCTTCAATAAAACATTTCACACCAAAATGACATTTGATGACCTTTATTAACTTCCAACAACATAAATTTATTCCATAATTTCAAATGTTAATCAAATCATGAACAACCTTGTAACCACAACATGTAAAATTCTTGTAACCATACATCAGGGCAGCACACCCCCGCTCACCCTCCCAGAATAAGTAATGTCCATAACACTGCTGTCTTATTCCTACTAATCAAAGCAGCATCTTACCACTTGCTTTCATCTACCAAACTTCTTGCATCAACACCCAACATCAGGTGGGGGAACAGAAGAGGTACAAGCCTGCCCACTACCTACCTCAATAACCATACCATCCAAAATGATCCAAAAAGAATGGAAGGGATGGAGGGTTGCAAGATCATGCTCATTATGATTCCCCTTCCCACTTACACTCACATAAAACATCTAAGTCCCACCCTACAGCTACCTCACTTCCTCTAAACTTCCATCTATTAAATTAACCCTTCCCTACCCTGAGTCTAATCAAACCTCTCTTTACTTCTTAACCTTAACCTCCTTCCCCAAAACACACCCCACCCCCATTTAACTCCCTCTATCCCTTCAACTAAAGATGTCCCTGGACAAATTGGCTTTTTCCCAAACCTCATTTCTCCAGAAAAAAAAATATTGGTTTGAAATATGAGGCCGTAACCTGAGTTAATCAAAAAAGCTCAGGATGCAGTCATTGGGAGTTAAGAGTTATAATCCCAAATCTCCACTGGAGTGAGAGTTAAGATGTTAACATTCCAGTATCACTGACAGCATTCCCATCTGCCATCATTTCTGTCAACATTGATTAAAATCATTAAAGATATATTTCTGGCCTAGGAAGCTCAGCTCATCTGTCCACATTTTACTGGGAACAATACTGTGTTGCACCTCATTTAAGTCTTCCTTCCTTTTTCAGTGCCTTCTATTACTCTTTATTGAGATTTCAAAATGTTGGACTTCAAATGCTAACATTAGCTATCCACAGATTTGTCATATGATACACCTATTACATCACAGGTGTGGTTCACAGAAAGAAAATTATTATATTGCATTTTCATTCAGCAACAAATAATTCAGTGTCGTGTTTATACAAGTGTTTGAATGGGCATCTCATTGCCAATAAAATATGACAATTAAATGTACGTTGAGCAACATACTTCTTGAATACCAAATTTTGTCATGCTTTTCTGTATAATTTTCCAAAATACAAGGTACTAACATTGAATTTAGTTTGAACAATATTGCAGAATATGCAATAAATAATTGCCTGTGGACATTTTTTCTGTATCTCTACAGTAATCTTGTGCTAATACAGAGATTGTGTTGAATGTAAAATTTACGATATTTGATGTTCCATTACATTCATTCTGACATGCCTAGATGAACATTTTGTTTTTGCACAAGAAATCCATTGTAATACACAGCTGTATAGTAGGAAGAGGCCTGTAACAACAAGATATATTCAGGTCAATCTTTGAGCACCATTCATTTCCATCTGTGTGAACATCCTGGTAGATAGGGGGAGTGGTACCACAACTAATGAGCAAAACTACTACATGAAAGATTTTTATCCATCTTCCAAGCACACAACTAGAATTAACAACTGCAGCAACCAACAGAGTGTATGCATTTCAGATCACACTTATAATCATGTCTTTATGTTGTACTTTTGGAAATGACAGAGATATATGTGGAGCAGTAGTGCTGAAAGTTAAAAATGATAGCAAAACCACGTGTTCTACTGCCTGGAAAACCTGAAAATACAAGGAACACCCGCATGGGCAGTTCAGAAACATACCACTCTTTTGTCAATTAGTCACTTCTCTTTGAGCCAAAAAGCACCAGAGATATCTGGGATCAAATCACGCACTCCCTATCCTAGAACACAGGGACGCATATAAATGGAGCATAATGCATGAAAAGTCGCCCAATGCCTAGATGAACATTTTGTTTTTGCACAAGAAATCCTTTGTAATACACAGCTGTATAGTAGGAAGAGGCCTGTAACAACAAGATATATTCAGGTCAATCTTTGAGCACCATTCATTTCCATCTGTGTGAACATCCTGGTAGATAGGGGG
The DNA here is from genome assembly GCF_019279795.1 of Protopterus annectens. Taxonomy (NCBI): domain Eukaryota; kingdom Metazoa; phylum Chordata; order Ceratodontiformes; family Protopteridae; genus Protopterus; species Protopterus annectens. The sequence goes on from NC_056728.1 coordinate 1,516,527,291, forward strand.
AGTGGTACCACAACTAATGAGCAAAACTACTACATGAAAGATTTTTATCCATCTTCCAAGCACACAACTAGAATTAACAACTGCAGCAACCAATAGAGTGTGTGCATTTCAGATCACACTTATAATCATGTCTTTATGATGTACTTTTGGAAATGACAGAGATATACATGGAGCAGTAGTGCTGAATGCTAAAAATGATAGCAAAACCACGTGTTCTACTGCCTGGAAAACCTGAAAATACAAGGAACACCAGCATGGGCAGTTCAGAAACATACCACTCTTTTGTCAATTAGTCACTTCTCTTTGAGCCAAAAAGCACCAGAGATATCTGGGATCAAATCACGCACTCCCTATCCTAGAACACAGGGACACATATAAATGGAGCATAATGCATGAAAAGTGGCCCAACTTCAAATGTTGGGAACAAGATAACTTTCATCACCTGCATAAGGGGGAGAAGAAATATGTCAAGGGAAGCTGATAAGAAGTGATTTTATAATATTCCCAACTGACCATCATAGTGTATCTGTTTATGGTATAACATACATTTGGTTTTCATTTACATTACATGTTTTTCATTTGCATTACAGGTGAGAGCAGAGAATGGTAGTTTCACTGAATTTCTGTAACACACACAGGTTGAGCATTCATGTATAATTTCAATGTAGCTATATTTTACTGTACTTGTACTACATTTATTTTACAGTGCTCATGGTGTCCACTTCTGCTCCTAGCTGCCATTATGATAGGGCCATTGGTGCATAGCTGAATACTAGGCTAAGTGCCCTGAAGGGCCATTTTAAGCCTAGCCAATAGCCAATAAAATGTGGTTATGTCTAGTATGTCTGCATAAAGATACACATGACAGTATGTGTATCTGGTGTGGGGTTCATTAGCTGAACAACAGTATTCCATAAATGTGCACATAGACACTGCTGGGCAATCATGTTCACATTAATCTCTGCTAGGTGATTCGGCTGCAAGATGACACCTGATAACTCTGAATGTATGAAGAGGTGAGCAGTTCTGTTCACAGGTTTCTGACAGGAGTGATAACATTGTAGATGGATACAGCTTGCCAGTTCATGATAATGAGTTTAAGCCAAGAGTGCATCACTACTGTGCATGTATCTAGGAGGAAAATCATGTTTTGGGGTATCTGGAACAGGTTCATCAGTTGCAAAATGGCATTTTACATCTTTGCATGTGCAATTACATTCACATGCTGTGACTCATGCACACTACAATCTATCTTATTGTGCCAGTAGAGTGACACCAAGATTTTGTCTGCCATCTATGCCATGAGACAGTTTGCTGCAGATGTGTGGCAACATTGCATAATCATGAATGTTGTACCTCATATTCTGGGATAATAATACTTTATGCATACATAACACTGATCACATTGTCTTTACATGTTGAATTTAAAAGTACTTTTCATTTTCTCATAAAGGGATAGTCACCTGCTCGGCATGATATTTTATGCCATAACTGTGCATACTGGCTACATGGCAAATGGTAATCACAATAATTCTGTTTTGTGATTGCTTATATGTGCAGATTGTCATAACAGTCACATTAGAAAAAGCATGCATATAGATAGACAGAAGTTAAGAACTTGATACTTCAGAGTGATTTTCATTAGATGATTTACAGTGAAAGACATTATAGAATTCATGTGAAGTTTTTCTTTATATGTTTTTAGACATGCCATTGCATAGTCCCAACATAAACCTTGTAATATGTAGCTTCATAGATTCATAGAGTTAACAATCTGGGGGGGGGCCTTTCTAAGCTTATTCAAGTTTTCCTAAGAGAATAACAAGGTCATGTATCCAAAAAGGACATTGAGGGACAGGCATGTATAAGGTAAATCTGTCCATAAGGGACATGGGATCCAGACCCGGTGTAAATTTTCTATTCCCCCATCCACTGGTCTAGGTTGCACTTAAACTGGGTAATAGACAAACTCAGATTCACATGAATTGGAAACCTGTTCCATAGGAAATGCAATCTCTGGGTCACATGTCTGCCTCTCCAGCCTGTTCTGTTTAAGTCACAGGCAAAGTTCAGGTCTCTAGACCTTGTGTTTCTGGTACTCTTTGAATTATGAACAGGAGATTCATAAGTATGGGGCTTGCAGCTGCCTTATAAGTCAGACTTTGATCACTCCTCAACAATATATAAGAGACAGAGTAGAGAGAAGGGGCTTTAAGGTGTTCTTCATAAGACAGGTTTGTTAAGCCTCATATTCATTTTGTAAGGAACATCTGGGGTTGCTCTAATTGCTGAATATGCCTGGTCAAGTACATACCAAAGTACATACCAAAGGGAGGATTGTACTCTATGATTGCTCTGATAAGGGCAAAGTACAGTGGATTAATGATCTCTTTGTACCTAGATGCCATGCACTTACTTATAATTTGTGCAACATAAAAGGACTTCTTCACCACTGTGGCCATGTGGAGGTCAGAGGTAAGGCTACTGTCTATGGGCATACCCAGATCCCTGAACATGGTAATTAGTTAGGATGGTTTACTTCCCAAAAAATACAGTTATGAATTTCTTAACACTGAGTTTAAGACAATGGCTTTGGCACCATCTGTTAATCAGAGAAAGACCTTCTTGAAGAATGTTAGAGTCTGCAGGGGAGTTGATCATAACTCCCATCCTGCAATCACCTGCAAACATAGCTAAAAAGGAGTGGGCCCAGTACAGAGCCCCTAGGGAACTCGGCTAGTGACTGGCCTCTTGGTGGAGGTGGCCTCACCTATTTTGACATCCTGGGTCCTATCAATGAGTCAGTTGGCTATTCAGTAGGTGTTAAAAGGGTTTATACCTAAAACAGTGGATTTGTTTAAAATGCCTGAGTGGGATATTGTATCAAAAGCCTTGACCAGGTCAAGATAAGTTGTGTACACAGTCTTACCTTCATCCACTACTTTGATGACCATCTCAAAAAAGTCCAGCAGATTTAATAGGCATGGCCTTTCTTTAACAAAGCCAAACTGTGATGAGTTCAGTAATTGCAGGTTACCTATATGCTCATTTATCATGTCCATGATGATTCTTTCTATGACCTTACATATGAGGCTGGTAAAATTTATGGGCCTGTATTTACATGATCAGTGGTTGGACCTCCTTTGTGCAGAGAAATGACTGTAGCTATCTTCCATTCCTTGGGCACAAAACCCTGATTGTAGGCTCCAGTTGAAGAGTGATTCAAGTGGAACAGAAAGCTCATGTCCTGTGATATTTACTAAACATCACAGGATGTTATCAAGACCCATTGATGCAGCATTTTTGACCTCAGTAAGTGCACTGATGATCTCTTCCCTAGAAATTGCTGGGGGGGGGGGCTGTGATATGTGGTATTTCCTTTAGACTATTGGGGAGGGCAGATTTGAGCTGAACCTGTCAGCCTAAAGGTTGTCAACGGCCTCTGGTTCAGTGTGGGTGATGCCATTTACAGTAAGGTCTGTGCATTGCTGTGTATTTCCCATTAGGTAATGGATGTGATAACCTTTTTGATGATCACATGTCTCCATATGTTGGACAACTAGATACATTTCAGTACTTGTAGCAGTCTGTGGTAACTTCATTAATATACATCCTGCGAAACAGGAAATATACACTGGGACAAAACTGACTTCTGTGTAGGCATTAGAAGGTACGCTTTGTACTGTGGCACTGCCATTGATTTCCTCTGTCTTAATGTGCCTGCTCTGTAAGTGTGAGAAAGTCACTTAATCAAACAGTGTTAATGAGAGTGCCACAGAGAAAGGGACACTTGTGCTAATGGTTTTTCTCAGTCAGCAAATAAATAAAATAAAATAAAGATTTCTGAAATGTTTCACTTTTAAGATTTTTTGTGTTGTACATTACAAGAAACCTGTTTCTCTACTTCAGTATATATCTGCATATGCCAAACAACAAAAATAACCTGATTTAATAATTGATAAACAAAGATTTTCAAGAAAAACTATTTATTTATTTATTTTATATTTGTTAATCAGATAGTGTCCAGCTGGGCAAGTAGCCTATTTTAAGTGGAGTCCCAGGGAGGAAAGCTCCATAACAATAGTACAAAAAGATTACAAAAATGTTTACAAAGATTTACAAAGAATATATAAAAAGTTTAACAGTTGCCTACAATCACAATTTACAAAAAGAGAATGTGAAACAGAAAACATTACATTTCCTAAGCCTTTCTACAGACAGTAATATGAAACTCATTAGATACATAACTAAAATAAACCATTGTGGTATTTCCATTTGGTAGAAGTAAGACGGAAAAAGATAGGAGTAAAGAAACATTTGATTTATGGCATGATAAACTAGCCAGAAGTATTACAGGAGCATACCCATTGTTGAGTAAGGTACTCCTTTACGAGTTGTTTGAAGTTATGACTATCTGTGTTTTTTAGGATATTTTGGGGTATTAGGTTCTACTGTTTGGTAACTTTTAAGGACAAGAGAGAGTCACCAAAGTAATTATGGGACTTAGTTACCTTAAGTATAAGTTTATCGGATGATCTAAGGGGATACAGGACGTTTGGACCCCGCCGGTTTGCCCCCAACTGATTTGACCCTGGACGGTTGGACCCCAGTAAATAATGTAACGTAAGTGAAGCCGAATCACATCAAACCAAAAATAGAAATGAAAGACTGTCTAAACATTCTTAAAATTGGTTTAGAAAGTATTTCTTTTCTATTTATGTGCTTCGACTACACTTACTTTAAAATAAGTGCAAATTGGAACTTTAATTTTATATACAAAAACAGTAAGTGCCAAAAAAAAAGTTTCTTGACTAATCCAGAAGTTCACGCCATTAACTAGTCCGGAGTTTCCATATAACGATAATGTCATTATTACTTAAAAATAAAGAAAATTAGTGATAAAACAATGAGTAAGGATTAAAAATAAATTATATTTAAAAATGAAAACATAATGGGCAGTCATTTTGACAGATGTCTGCTTTGATGTTCTGTTTGTTTCTCTGCTGAAGTTAATGGGCTGTGGGTGTAAGCTGTAGAGCCACTGAGCATTGTAATAGTGAAATTTATTTTATTTTATTTTTTATTTTACATTTGTTGACCGGGATAGTCCGACTGGATGCATGTCCATTTTCAGTGGAGGCCCGGGGAGAAAAGCTCCAAGGGTAAGCAGATACAGCATTACATAATACCTGCATTACATATTACAAACAGATTATTTACAGAGATTACATAAGTAAGCAAGTTAAACAAGTTCCACAGGTTAAAGTTAGTCCTGAGCACAAGTCAGGATTAAATTAAATTATACAGTAAACTGGTTAACAGATTTTTACACATTCAAGTTAGCCAGGCTTGATACATTGACATAGCCAGTTAAGTGACAGATGTTGTTTGAGTCTAGTTTTAAATTGACCTAAGGTGGAAAGTAAGGTAATATCAGCTGGAAGTGAGTTCCAGGATCTACTTACAGAGTTTGCAAAGAGAGAATCACCGGCTGTGTTATTAATTTTGCTAGTCTGAAATGGATGTTTGGCCCTAGAATTGCACTTCTAAGCTTTGAACTACTTGTTGACACTTTTTACAAATAAATTCCTGAGTCCGTAAAAACAGTGTTTTACTTAGGAATGTTTGTACACTGTAGGTGGATTAGACTGTATTGTGTGTATGTTTGTCTTTGCACTCTGCAATCAAGTCAAATCCTCTGCAGCACTACACACAATCAATGTTGCTACAAATCAAGAGTGTTTGCATTTACTCATACATCCATATCCACTTTAATGAGGTTCTGATGTGCTTTGATGGTAGACGGTGGGAAATGGTGAAAATTGCATGATGCTGCTTGAGCTTTGGTGGTAGTATAAACGTTCAAGATGAAGAAAGCATATTAACATGAATAAAAAAATGATTTCATTTAATTTTAAAGAAATTATTTATAGCAGATAATAGATTAGTTAACATATCAACATAATATAAAATAAAAAAATATATATTTAATTGATGGAAAACATATGTTATAAAGTATGTTATAAAATAACAGTAGTCATAATATGTTAAAACATAACACTAGTTATTATATGTTAAAGATTTAAATGTTATATTTATACTAACCAATGTAATAATTGAATAAAATAAAAATATTAATAAAAATATATTTACAATGAAAATTTAACAGTTATTATTGAATAATTGATTAATAACTTAATGATAAAGTACTTGAAAGAATATATTTGGGGTCAAATAGTCTGGGGTCGAACTGTCCACTAATAAAATCACATATGCAATACATATAAATTTATACATGAAATTGTATAGAAATGCATTGGGGTCGAACCGTCCGGGGGAGAACAGTCCGGGGTAGAATAGTCCTGCTTCCATCTAAGGGTCCTAGGGTTGGTAATTAGCTGCACTAGGTTGGAGACTGCAGGGCAGTTTTCAGGTTTGTGGATAATGAAGTGGGCAGTGGTGAACTGATTGAGTGATAACAGACTGGGAAATTCAAGCCAGTGTAGTTTTTGAAGAGCAAGACAATGATGTGTCCTGTTGGGTATATTTGCAGTAAATTTTGCTATTTTATTATAGCAAGAATCAAGCAGATGTAAATCAGACATGCACAGGTTAGTGAAAATTTGAAAACAGTAGAAGAGAGTAGATAGGAGGTGGCATCTGACTGTGGCTAGTCTGGCATTTTGAGTGAGGTAAGGTTTGACCCTATATAGTGCACCAAGTTTGATGTGAACCTTTTTAATTGTGAGTGATATGTGTTTATTGAATGTTAGGTTGTTGTCTATTGTGACACCAAGTAGTTTTGTTTGGTTAACTGATTCTATTAAAGTGAAATTAGTGGAGGAAATGGAAAGAGGAGGTGAGTTTGGTTTGGATTTCCTGTTGGAGAAGATCATTAATTTTGTTTTGTTTGGGTTTAGGATGAGTTGAAGCTCATTTTGGTATTTTTTCAATTTCTAGAAATGATTTTTTGCAGTTCATCTTGAAGTTCTTGTGGTATGGGAGTAGAGAAAATAAGAGTAGCATCATCTGCATATTGAATGATAGAAGCAGATTTAGTGGCAGTGTTTAGACTATTTGTGAATATAATTAAAAGGAGAGGGCCAAGGATGTAACCCTGTGGAACCCCAACAGAGACTGGGAGGAGTGTGGAGAGTTTATTATCCCATTTAGTTTCATGTTGTCTATTAGTAAGGCAGCTAAAGAACCAGTTGAGAGCTGTAGAGTTGAGGTTGAAGGAGGCTAGAACGTTGAGTAGTAGTTGGTGAGATACCATATCAAAAGCTTTGGAATATAGTAGAGACTAGTTGTCCATTGTTTTTTAGGAGGTTGATGTAGTTAGTGAAACTTATGAGGGCTGTGGAGGTACTTTGTTTTGGATGGAAGCTGTGCTGTGAACTAAATAAGAGGTTATTTGTACTGAGGTGGTCTAGGAGCTGCTTATGGATACATTTCTTTAAGATTTTGGCTAGGGGTGAGAGAATGGCAATGTGATGATAATTGTAGAGATCTTTAGATGGGCCTCCATTGTGGAAGGGGGATGATATGGAATATTTTCCAGAGTATGGGGACATATTGTTCAGTGATGGATCGATTGATTAGGAAAGATGTGGGATAGGTGATGGAGCTTGCAGCAGTTTTTAAGAAGTCACTAGGAAGTTGATCAGCTGCTAGACAGGTAGGTTTTAGTTTTGCTAGGAGATTTTTTATATAAGAGGTTTTTATGGGTTTAAAGGAGAAGTATTTGGGTTTAGAGTTAGTGGAGGTAGGCACTGTAAGTGGTTGGTTAGATCTGTTGTTATTTAAAATTGAGGTGATAGTTGTGATGAAATGAGAGGTAAATTGGGATGCTAAGCATTCGGTGCTATTTATTGTAGATGGTGCAGGGGTAGAGGTTTTCCCAGGGTTGAGGAGGTAGTTAAGGTTTTGCCAAACTTTTTGTGGGTTATTTATGTGTTTTTGCTGACAGGCTAGAAAATAATATTTTTGCCAGATAATACTTGCTTCGTAGTTTGGTTTCTTTGTTGTTTGTAAGAGGTAAGGTTTTCTGAGGTTTTGGAGGTTTGATCAGCAGTCCAGGCTCTATTCCTTTCTTTAATGAGAGATTTAGTGTCTTTGGTTATCCAAGGTAGGTTTTTGGCTTTGGAGAGTATTTTTCTTTTTGGAGTGAGGTTATTAAGGATGTTGAGGAAGGTATCACTAAAATATTATACAGCTTGGTGGAGAGATTTTAGAGGTGACCAGTTGCAGTTTTGAAGTAGAGAATTTAAGATGGTAGGGGAAAAGTTTCTTTTGTTGCATATGTGTATGAAAATGACATTACAGGGGGGAGTGAGTGTGTTGTCTTAGTAGAAGGGTAGGGGAGTGATCACTGAGAGAATCGAGGAGACACCCAGCATGGTGGGCAAGGTTGGGCTTATTGGTTAGTATCATCTAGACTAGATTCTTTCTTAGTGTGTTTATCGATTCTAGTGGAGAACGTTATAGTTTGTGTGAAACTGAATAGATTGTTAAAATCAGAGGGGTTGTCAGATGAGCAGGATATCCAGTCCAAGTTGAAGTTGCCTAGCACTATAGTTTTTTGGTTGAAAGTAGAGGATGCCCACAATAGGAGACTTTCAATGGTAGGTAGATTATTTCTTGGTGGTAGGTGGGAGGCAATAATTATGATGGTTTTATGTGGATTTACTTCAGATTTCTTACAAAATAATGACAAAATCAATATGTTTCATGTTTTAATCTAACAAAAGTGAAATAATGTATCTTGATGTGATCAAAACAAAATGATCCATTCAAATGGCATTATATAACAATGAACTGGAACTTAATATTTGATGTATGGGACAAGTAAAAATTTTCAGTTTGAATTTTAAATGATGTTCTATGTCAAGAAACCAAATAATGTGATGCCCCAAATTAAAAGGAAACATACAAGTTGTCCATACACTGTATATGCCTAATTTATCTTGAATATGAAGCTGGATGGCTTTCCCCAATAGTAATGACAGAAAGAAAGGAAGAAAGAAAAGAAAAAAAGAGAAAAAAACTGTGCAGAGTCAAATGAAGGCTTGCACATGCAAATGAGGGAATACAGTGGCTAGCATGTGGATAGCCTGTTGGTAGAACCTAAAAAATACATTTATTAATCAAGTAACCCACTCCCACCTCTCAAAGCCTAAAAAATGGGAGTACAAAAGTGCAGAAATTGGGACAGATTTTAAACATTGTTGTTATTAGCATGCATCTTCCTAAGAATGTGTAGTCTGAAACATTCAATTCTCAGTGATTTGAAGAAAACCACAAATTTTTTGAGGAAAAAAACAAAAATATAAGTAAAAAATCTCGGCATTCTGCAAAAATCTAGACAGTTGAGCAGTATGACCCACCTGACTGAAGTGTCCATTTCCAGGGCTGAGTCAAAATCATTGAATAGTTAAAAGTGAGTTGTACAGTCACACAGGCATAGAGGGGTGGAATGAATCAAATCCTGTCTCCAGAACTACAGGAAGCAGCTAATTAGCAGCTTAGGGTCTTAATCTTCTCTGCTAATTGCCACAATAGAAATTGACATTTATTGAGTAGAATGGAAATGAAAGAATGGATGCACAAGGCATACTTCATGCATTTAAAGGATAGTAAATGGTAGATAATAAAAATGCGTTTGAAATCAATTTTTTAAAATGGAATGTAAAGCACACTGGAATTAAAGTCAGTCAATCACTCAGTCAATCAGCCATTCATTTAACATGAAAACTGCAGCTGATAAGTAAAGGAAGGCTGATACTTTGAATGCACATTTTGGAATTTAATACTGAAAGAAGATGTTTAGTAACCTAAGCAAATAGAAAAGTATAATTTAACATTTCCTTACAGCAGATAGTCTGGGAATATACTTGAGTCCACACAGAGATTCAACAGGGGGTTAATTTATACTATAAGACATTACATTCCTAGTACAGTTTTGCCATATATTCCAGATGAAGTAAGGGCCACAAAGAAAATATCTCCTGCTAAAATGCATTCTGAAGTAAATTATTTATTTTATTTTTCAAAAACTCACCAGCTTTAACCTTCAAAAAACACGAAAGGAAAATCTGCAAGGTATTTCAAATATTTTTCTTACTGACAGCAAAGTGCATGTCATCTATTGATACAATATTGATACAATATCCAGCATAAAGGTTTTACCTACCCATTTCTACATATTCATCTACCAAGCTTTTGATGTCTGATTAAATGCACTGATTATAATTTTATGTCAATGGCTGCACTACTGCTTTATGTCTATTTTTTATAGGAAAACAGTAAAAAGGTAAAATAAATTAAAACAAACTCATTCATAGCTGATTATTATCTTTTATATAGAGAAAAACATAAGCATCATTTTACCATCTTCTACTATATTCTGAACGTACAGTTGTATGAAATGTTATGTGAGACACTTTCTACTCATTCATTTTGTAAAGCATCTTGGTGATATATGTTTGAGAGGCATGCTGAGCAAAGAAGACTGGACACATTAACATTTGAATATGTTGTGATCCTGTCTTGCTGAAGGGAAAGCAAATGCTCTGCAGTTTAAGAAAATACTCAAATCCCATTTATTGAATACAAAGCAATGCTTATCCACCAACTCTGGATAACTTATGAGTGCCTTCTTGCAACCCCCCCCCCCCGATCTAACTCCTCTATCCTCTCTTTCCTAGTTTTATCTTCTCCATACCATCCTTTGCTTCACAATAATTATTCTGACTCAGTCTTTGCCCCTAAAACTTCCAGCAACTTTTCTCAGTTAGTAATGGGTCTATTTTCTCTTTATTATGATTTTTCCCTGAAAATCTAGTATTATTTACTTGTGTTATCTCTCCATGGCTATGCACGTACATCACATATTTGGTAGATAGACATATTGGTATCCTCTATTATTAGAAATGTGTATAAACCTTAGTGTATATATGTAAAGTTGATGCATTACGAACTCTGTATGCATTACACTGTATCTATGTTTTACTTCACTGTTGTAATATTTTGATATTTTGTACAATTGTTCTGTTGTAAATGTGGAGCTTTTCTCTCCGGGCCTCCACTGAAAAAGGAATTGTATCCACTCGGACTTTCCTGGTAAACAAATGTAAAATAAAATAAAATAAAATAAATAAATAAATGTAAGTTGAACCAAAGTCAGTACGATAACTGCTACTTATTTATCACTTAGGCCTTGCTCTATCACAGCAGATTGTAGGGTCTAATTGATTTTCTATATCTCAGCCTATAGGCTCCATATTTTGGTAACCTCTTCATGCAAATGCAATTTGTCTGACTAATTTGACAAGATGAATAAATAGAGGAAACATACACACATGCGAAAAAATGTTATTTGACCTCAGTGGTAGGATTCTGCAGTTTGGACAACTGCATTTTGGCAGATTAAGGCAAAACTTCATGAATGCATGATGGAAATGAATGCATATCTTTTATGTAATATGGTGTTAATGCATATAGACAGAGTATCTTTGGCATCTGCGAGAAAATACACTTATCTCCTTTAATGCTTTGTTCAGTAACTGCAACTGTAAGCAAACAAGTGTATACAGAAGTCTCTTGAAGGGTGCAGATTGTATTATTCTTGACTAAATATCTGCTAAGATATTGTACTGATCAAGATGTGCATGTTATCGGCATAAGATTAATTTGAAAGTCAAGTATGCAGGCATGATTTTGCTTAAGTCCAATCACTCATAGAGCTTATGATATGATTTTACTGCTCCATTCAGAAAAGTAAACCTGTTTGTGCTTTAATCACAGAGGCTATTGCTCTTCTGTGTAATTGTGAAAAATGTCATGTCAACTTGAATAATCAAGATGATATTCTTGTTCTTCACTTGGAAGGCAAATTGTGTAATCTGATTTTCAGTTTTCATGAATACTTTAGTTAAAAATAGGCTCTCTAATGGCTGTCTAGTCTGCTGTGTTCAATAGTTTTTGCACTGTCTCTCAGAATCTGACACCATAATAAGATTAAATGAATCCTTAACACGCAGAAGGGCTTATAATAGTCTCAGTGGTCTGGTTGTCAAATCAGGAGTTGTCTTAATCTGCTCTCACAAGGACAAACTGCTGATGTAAGAGGACTGGCTACTTGTAACAAAGCCTTTGAACTGTGGAGCAGCAAGAACACATAATGAGATATAAACAGTAATATTAATTGTTTTTTTGTGGTAGCTCCCCTCCAGTGTCAAGTTCTTCTCTTGGATACATGTGATTAGAAGTGTTTATATGTAGATAGGACATACTTCAAAGTTATAGTTTGCCTGGATATACTTCACATTTATACTTTGCCACTGGTCGGTAGTCTTCAGACAATGCTTACATTTTTTTAATATTTAATTATTTTCATTTAAGTACCTCTGGCAACGTTTTTATTTTTTTTTCTGTTATTTATATTTGTTTAATGCAGTATTGCACTGATGTCAGTGGACAATTTGTAGGCACAGCCTGCAAAACAAAGTGTGTTTTTGATGTGACCATCAAGACAGCATCTAGCACATGAAATTTACCTCAGATTTGCTTTCTGCATGATAAAAGTATCATACCCAATAAATACACACACACACACACACAAGCACGCAAACACGGACACGCACACACGCGCACACACACACACACACACACACACACACACACACACATATATATATATATATATATATATATATATATATATATATATATATATATATATGTAAAGAAATATATTGATCTTCAATATATATTTTTTCTTCAGCAATAAATCAAGACTTCACATTGCCTGACCACTAATTGCATGTGGATAGCAAATAAAGGATGCAAACAGTTCTAGCATACAAACGTCTACATTTTAGCATGTTGCAGTTTTTAATGTCTCCATTTAGTAGATCATAGCCTATGCAAAAAAAAGAAACTTGTGTGTTCATCTGTAATGAATAATGCCAAATGTCCTGCTTATTTCAAGCTAGTCAAAAACTGCAGGTGAGGATAAGTATATGCAGCTAAACAATGCTACCTTTCTCCTATACCTAAGCAATAAGACAAGTCATAGGATAGTGTGTATTAAGATTACTCTTGGTGTCTGTGGGCTTTCCGTTAGTCATGTTATTACATAAAAACATAAAACGCTGCTGTGCATTGGTGCACATCAACAAAAGTTTTCTCTACATATAGATTTTTTCCTGTGGTAAATGTAATGCTGTTTTACACTACCACTCAACTTTTGAGTACTGTTGCATCAGTATATAACCTTGCATTCACATTGTAATTGTGAAAGAAATATTGCTCAATGACTATAAACTTATAAAATATGTAACATAAGGAAAGCAGATTTAGCAATCTGTGTTTCATCCAGCATTTTAAAAATAAAATGAGAGCCACCAGCTGAACAATTCTATGGCCTTAGCCTGTGGGACTACATTACGCAATCTTAAACCATCTTAGTTATGGTGTTTTTTGGTGTTCAGATACATATAGAGAATAACATGCAAGTTTTAATAGTTTTATTTATATTTACTTTGAAAGGTAAAATTATTAAAGGTTCAAATATGCATTTTATTTGTAAACAATTTATTAGTAATGAGACTTGTTTTTATAAAAGAAGAGTATCTCTTGTTTGAGTGTTCCCTGGGATTCAGTAAGGTTCTGTGCAGGAATAGCTTATCATGCGCAGAAATGACCATTTAAGAGCAGCAGGGCAGCGTGCCATGCATAGTTAGGAAGGTGTGGCACCTCTGCTCCTAAACGGACATGGAGCGTGGACGAGTGCAGGGGGTGTGTTTGAGAGCAGAGCTCTCACAATATACACGCCCCTGTACTCAAGAATTGCCGTTCAGCAATTACAATGAGCGAGAACACTCATAGGGGGTTGCATACCTCTCGACTGTAAAAATCTTTGCAGAATGTCCAGATTTTTCACTCATATATTTGGACTGTACCTCATTTGTCCTGGCAAATCACTCGGATGATCTCAAGATTGAAGTCATTAAATAATGGCATACATTTGAGTTTCAGACACCAAATCCTTCAGAAAAGTTATATTAAAACAAATCCTGTTACTCTAGCAACTTAGTTAAGTTTATAAGAGCAATATTTAAAATATGTCCCTAGTTGTACCTCATTTTGTCAAGCTTTGTCCAGATAGTTTATATGAAGAGGTTGAGAGGTATGGGGGTTGCTAGGATGTCTACCAAATGTGTAGATGCATGCAGAAATCCACAGCAATAAGTTTAGCCTGTCCCTTCATAGAGAAAATAACACTAGATTTTTTTTTTATCAAACAGATTAAATTTAACAGTAAGTGTGCGGGTTTGCCCATTGCTTAGCTATGCATACTATAGCTTAAATAGCCCAAGAAGATAAATCACAAAATGCATTCAGTTGAAATAGTGTAGTGGCCAGTGTGTTCGCTTTGCTAGCAGTCATCCCCAGTTCAATCTTCACTGTAGTAATTTCCATGTGAAGGCAATTTATGAATTTTTTTTTATGTATAACCTACTAAATAACATCTATTTGTGAACTGGAGTACTGCATTAAGTGCAGATGTGAGGTGTAATTGTAATAATGTGGTAAAATCCATAGATAAACACAAGTGCCCCTATACAGTATATGTACACATGAATCAGGGATACTAAACAAATTTATAATGTGGAATGAATGATAAATCCATGCCATACAGCAAATAGTGTAAAATATGTATAAAGTGTCCAGATCTTCCACTTTCCCAAGATCCATGTTTCATTTCTTTCTAAATTAGTGTGAGGGTAATCAGGAGTAAGCACTTTTAAGCAGTAGTAAGCGAGTTTAATCCTGTTTGCATGAGGGTAAACAATGTGCATGCAGGTTAAGCAATTTTAAGGCAAACTCTCTGTAAGTATACTTAACCAGAAGTTAGCATTGCTTACTGTCGTGCAAACCCATGCAAACCCACTTACAACTGCTTAAAAGTGCCTTAATCGCTCTGTATCCAACATTACTTGTTCTGCCCAGCAACAAAATAAACATCCCTTGCAGGATTTGAACCTAGGACCCTGTACACTATAATTACAACAGTTAACCAGTAAGCCATCACAGCTATACATAAAACTGAGGTATACCCAAACAGGTACTCACTATAGCAAAAATCACAATTTACATGTGAAAGGAATCTATAAACAATTTTATGTTGTATAACCCAGTACATAACATATATATGTGAGTTGGAGTACTGCATTAAGTCCAGATGTGAGGTGTCATTATAATAAAGTGGTGAAATCCCCAAAAAATACGAGTACCTCATACAGTGTACATACACATGAATCATGGATACTAAACATATATATAACATGTAATGAATGATAAATCAATGCCAAACAGCAAATAGTGTGCAAATTTAAAAATAAGCAACGCTAAGCTTTGCACACCTCTGCTTACTAGGTGTAAGCAATGCATAGCCCAGCTAAATCGATTTGCCCATTGGTATACCCCTTTAAGCAATGCCAATCTTAGGTAAGCAGGTTTGCCCATAGCTTAGCATTTCCAAAACCATCCAATCACGACAAAGTGCAGAAAATTGGCCCTATTTAAACCCCACAGGCAGGAATACATCTCATAACTTTTTGCAGCTTCCTCCTGTAGGCACTATGGCTGGTGTCAGAGAAGGATCGCGCTTCCGAGCGCCGGGCTCAGACATCCAGGAGTCCAAGGTCATGGCAGGACTCCTGGTAAAAGACCATGAAGAGAGACTGCTGCAGGACCAATACCAGGGTTCACAATATAAAGCGGAAGCCTGGGATTGTCTCGCCCATGACCTCAACAGTGCCACTGGCATCCCTCAAACTGGTGAGCAGGTCAGGTATCACTATGCCAACCTGAAACAGAGGAAGAGGGAGCTCTTGGATCAGTGGATCCAGGAAACTAGGCAGGGTGATGTCCCAGCAGTGTGTAAGTATTCATTCTACTACCTGTTTAATAATTGCCAGCTCGTGTATATTATGGATAGGTATGGCCAAATATTCCTCTCTTGTCTTTGACAACAGCAGCGAAGTGGGCTGTGAATCAGGAAGTCCATGCATGTAGGCTGCAGAAGCTGTGTCACGAGGCAGGTTAGTAATAATCTGGCATGTACTGTCATAAGAAATAAGAAATAAATCTAAAAATAGTAGAAAGTTAATTGCCAGTATAAAACAGGTATTGTGATGGGATGTACTGAATAAACCAGACAATATGGCAGGAAGAGTCTCATATAGGTTGTATGTAAATAAAAGGGTAACAGCCTGGCAATAAAGGTCTAACTGCTGGGCTGCTTGTGTTTACTCTGGCATCATATGGTAATGTAATGTTGCATTCTCTTAATAGCACTGCTGTATTAAACACTGTTACCCACACTATGCTACATAAATAAAATTTGTAGGAATGTCTGTATATGACTGTTGTAATCACAAGGTAATATTGTAAAACTTAGGGAGACTTAGACAGAAAACAGTGAACAAATACAAAAATCTAAATAGCACACTCAACTGAGACATAAACTGTAGAATTTTTAACACATACAGCCATGGTTCGAATCCTGGGAGTGGTAGTAAGCTATATGCAGAATCATACCCCTCAACTGTACTGATTTTGTCAGAAAGTTCAGATAATTGGCTTACATTTCCTGCCTGTCACCTCATCCCCCTGGCAAATCAGTGGGATGATCCTAGAGGTTTAGACAGCAAATAATGGCATACAACTGATTGCCAGACATCATAACCATCAGAAATATATCTATAAGAACAAACCTGTCACTCTAGCAACTCACCAAAATGTTATGAGAGTAATATGCAAAGTATGTCCCATCTCTACCCCCATGTTGTGAAGCTATGACCAGAGTGTGTGCAGTAACAGAGTGAGACATATGTGCATAATAATAACGTGGAATCTGGTAATATGTGTGTGGCAACATTCAGGCAGTGTTAACAAACATTCCCTCCACAGGTCTGTCAGATAAGAAAACTGTACCTGGAAATAAAAGATTGAAATCCTGGACTGGTACTGTTTAGTCTGGTATTGTATGGTATTGTTAGTGTGCAGTTTCTCTGAATAATAATGTATTACTTATCACTGTCATCCACACTGTGCTACATAATAAAACTGTCCAGGAATCCCTGTATAAGAGTGTTGTAATTACAAGGTCAGATTGTAAAACCACAGGAGACTTATAGACAGGAATCAGTGAAGAGCTACACAGCAATATCTAAATAGCACACTCAACTGTGATGTACACTGTTTTAGCAGGCACAGCCATGGTTCGAATCCTTGGAGTGGTAGTAAGCTGTATGCAGAATTTTATCCCTCAACTGTACAGATTTGTTCAGAATGTCCAGATAATTGGCCCATATCCACTGCCTGTTACCCTGTCCCCCTGGAAAATTAGTGTGATGATCTCTGCCATTTAGTCAGCATTTAATGATATATAACTGACTGTCAGACCTGTAAATATTAAGAAAATGTATATGAAAACAAACCTGTCATTGTAGCAGCTTACCAAAGGTTTATGAGGGCAATTGTTAAAATATGTCCCAGTTTCACCTGCATGTTGTCAAGCCTTGCCCAGAGTGTGTGCAATAAGATATTGAGAGGTATGTGCATAACATCAACCTGGAATCTGGAACTATGCGTAGAAACAGTCAGGTAGTGTTAACAAACGATAACTCCACAGGTATACCAGGTAAGAGATGTATACTGCAGGTAAAAACCAGTTCACATATATAGTTCTCTACAAACATACCACTGTCCAAACTAAGGCCATAGGGTAGTGTAATAATACCTGTAAGGTACAGATTACAGCACTGAGGGATATACAAGTTGTTAATTGACATCTCTTTCTCCCCCCACCATATCTGCAACAGTAATCTAAATAAACAGCTCAATGGGTATGTGTACAATTAAATTTACTGTTGGGACATATATCCTATTATTTGATAAATATTGAAATTTGTTTCTATGCATGTGCCATGTTGAAATACTACCACATTGGTAGCATGCTGCCATCAATGTACCTGCATGCTGTTGTAATGGCCACTGTGGTTCAATATATGCATGTGTTCTGTTTGCTATACAACTGTTCCATATCTGGTGTTTTGGGTTAATGGGAATATCTATGCATGCTGTTAAACCTAATCCTGGAATGTGTTGACTGTTACTAACCCACATATGTTTTAAAATTGAAACACCATAGCATGTTTGGGAAGGCTGGTCCCATCGGACCCACCTCATCTGGCCATGGCACCGGGCAACAGCATGTCTGGGGCCCACCCTGGGACCTGCTTGTCTGCTGGTCCTGTACCACCTTCAGGTAGAACTGCCTAAGGATATGGGGCTCTCCCCCCATGGAGCAGGCATGGACGGGAAACTGTCACCTGTCATCAGGTCTGGGGTCTGGTGTGTATCGAGCTCCACAGGGAGTTCGGAGATCAGCTACACCAGCTGGAGGGCCATGTGGTGTATCAAGAGGGTCAGCCTGCCCTTCCTACCCAGCCCCCAGCACAGCTACCTTTAGGGCCATGAAGGTGCAGTGGTGACTGCCCATGGGTGTGGACCTCAGCCCACTGTTTCCATTTGGGTGCTCATGAGCTTCCGACTTCCAAACACCCCTCCACATCCAAGGTTTTTACCCCCTACATGTGTCATATACCACCCCTGTATGCTGTCTTGTCTGTTATCCTACCCAACCTACCTCCCCAAACATACCTACTATCCCTCCCCAACATCCCACTCTCACCTTAAAAAAAAGGCAATCTGTTCTCAAAAAAAAAAAAAAAAAATCTCGCCCTATACATAGCAGTCCATTACGCACACCTGTTCACTGGACACATGTAATCCGGTCTAATTGGCTTCACAACATATTATTGTTATCCTCACCCGTCTCTCAGGGGTGTGAGTGCCCAAATCTACCTCCAAATCAGTGTACATGCACAGCTGTTGCTGTAGAAGAAATGGGCAGCTATGGACACCCGTCCTGCACATCCCTAGCTATTTTCCCTACTGTCTTTCCCTCTTTGTGCCCCCTTTTCACCATTTCACTATCACCCCTTTTCTTTTCTTTTAAAGAAATTAGTGCGGGGGTAAGTGGGAGCAAGCACTTTTAAGCAGCAGTAAGCGAGTTTAATCCTGTTTGTCTGGGGGTAAGCAATGCGCACATAGGTTAAGCAATTTTGAAGCTAACTCACTATAAGCATATTTAACCAGAAGTTAGCATTGCTTACCATCACACAAACCTGCGCAAACCCACTTACAATGGCTTAAAAGTGCCTTAATCACCCTGTATTCAACAGCCTTTGTTCTGCCCAGCAACAAAATAAACAGCCTTTGCAAGTCTCAAACCAAGGACCCTACACACCATAGCCAAAGTGATTTACCACTAAGACATTTCAGATATACATAACTCTGATGTTTTCTCAAACATATCATCCAGCACAGTCATTCAACAGTAGAGGAAATGTATTATATATATATATATATATATATATATATATATATATATATATATATATATATATATATACATATATATATATATATATATATATATATATATATATATATATATATATATATATATATATATCTATAGATGTATATATATATATATATATATATATATATATATATATATATGTATATACATATATATAGCTATAGATATATAAGAGAACACAACAAATACATATATGACCAAAGGCACCATTAATTGGGGTGAGGGGGCCCAGTTTAAATACCTCTTGTAATTATTGATATCATCCCCTTCTCCACAGCCAAACAGATGTGCCTTGCAACACAATACAAACACTTGCAAGTCTCACACCCAGTACCCTACACCACACAGCCACAACAAGTTAAGAGTAATCCATCCAACCTGTACGATGTCAGGATGTTGTCAATCAGATATCATGCAGAACACTCTGTCTACCATAGGGAATGCACAATGTGGAAGCAGTAAACATTACAATGATATATACACACACACACGCACACACACATATATCCCTTTGCATATATATATATATATATATATATATATATATATATATATATATATATATATATATATATACACACACACACACACACACATACACACACATATACATATTTTACTATGTATAGATATGTATAGGAAGATACATATTTAGATGGTTCACAGCATATTGAACAGCCAGTATTCCTACAGTTGGACAGTGTTTGATTCTGTCATACAAAAGACAGTTATTGCATGAGACATATACCCACAGAGAAGTCAAAGGATATGACACCACACACAAGTTTGCATACATAAGAAATGTTTATTTGTGCACTATTACAGGTGTATATGCCATGTCATATAGCTGTTAGGTGCTTGAAATACATACTAACTGAGTAATGCAACTCTCAAGCAAAACATTTTATACATTAATCCGAAAGCATAGCATATGTTGCTGTCCAGACCAAGACCTTCAAGTAGTACAACAGTAAAGAAACACTGGCCCAGAAGTTAAGAATAAATCAACAGTTAGAAATGCAGATGTAGTTCACCAGCCTCCAATTACACTCTGTACTCAGTACTCAACCCCTAGGGGGGAAAGAATTAAGTTGTCACAATGAAGATGTATCTGTTACATAAGAATGCTTAACTTAAAACATCACTATCACACTGACAAACAGAACAGTCTGTAAGACAGCAAGTACTAGCCCACCAATGTTCCCAAGGTGAAATGTATGCAAATGTACAGCCATATACCTTAAGGTGATATCCCTCACATGTTGTAACAGCCTAGGTTATATATGATGCATACCCCTCCATCATAGAATGACTTACAGGGGCATATAACAGTGTTACATACACTGACCACTGGACTGTACAAGGACACACATGTTTTGTCCAGCTGTAGCCCACATATATATGGACCCTACCCCACAATATGTGTGGGGACCACAACATCACTGGAATGATGGCAGGAATGGCAGCATGACATATTCATAGGCCACTACTTAATAACCTCTTACTGCATGACATATGGACAAAGCCTGGCATATAGGTGGAGGACAGAAGCTGGAACACAGGGCCATATTTGCAATATTGTTGTTATACACTGAGAAAGTTGCTGTTGCTACAGGATTGGTTGCAACATACCCTTATTCAGGAATATGAAGTCAGAAACACAAATGGATGTAGCCATGTACTGATAGCACTCAACAGACAGAATACCAGTGATATGTCTGAGACAAGACCTGTGTGATGGACAGACAAAACATAACTGCCAATCCTCTGGCCATCATATGGATAGGCCCATAGTTGAGAGCTATGCAAACAGACTACAGTCCATGCTAAACTAGTATGTACACACAAGTCCTGCAATGCTAGCAGCATACAATGCATATAACAACACGACTCATACTATCTGTAGGTCTGGAACCTTATAAAAATATGTAGTTGGCCTATGTCTGCAAGTCCTCTTGTAAGAGGTATTGCTACCTGCTGTCTGTA
>NC_056728.1:1516553798-1516559547 GCF_019279795.1 Protopterus annectens
TGCGTGACCACCAAGGGCTGTGCATATGAGTTGACCTTGCAAACATGCAGGGATGGGGACATTTGTAGGGCAGAATGACCAAATACTGGCCAATGCAGATGCCCCATGCTAGAAAACACCTTCCAGGAGTAGTGACTGCTATAGTACACATACCAGTAGGTGCAACAAACCATCATGATAAGGGTGTGCACACATATGCACCCACAAATTGTATTCATCTCAATCAGCATCTGCACAACTAACACATTTGTTTGATACTACATTTGATTGCACAGGTCATATGTCACATATCAGGTTTGAGTAATGTTAACATATGCAGTAATGTGGCCCCATGGCATATCAGGGAAGAGGGCACGATATCAATAAGGGTGTGTTCACACCCCATACCCAAGGTAAGGTTTTAAGCTTGTCAGTGTAATTGCATTTTATTGGCCATACATGAACCACTGAAGATGAGATCTGTAAATCAGACATCAAGCATTCACAAATGACATCTGTCCACATATCATCCCAGGTATGTGTTGGACAAACACATAGGGGCTGTGAGCAGCAGAGCAAACATAACTCACACACATATACACATTCAGCAATAGTGTGTACACCTGTGAGGTATGGCGCACAGTATATGCCAGGGTGCCAAACAGGTGCACAGCAATACTGTCTACATGGGTGCAGTGTGCTCCAAGAGAAGGGTCATTACCTACTAACACAACTCATGCATCACAGAGATTTATAATGTTGCTAGCAGAGATTGACTATAGCTACACTGCATGCTGTTGAGTGCCATATGTCATGCATGTTGACAGATGGGTAATGGGAGGTCCGTGTATAATATCTTTGTGCAAATTCACCTGTAAGTGTGTGTGTGTGTGTGTGTGTGTGTGTGTGTGTGTGTGTGTGTGTGTGTGTGTGTGTGTGTGTGTGTGTGTGTGTTTGTGTGTGTGTGGGGGTTAATTTGTCTGTAAGTCCTATCTGGAGGAGTGGAGGGGGTTGATGTATGTAGAGTGCGTATGTGTGTGTGTGTCTGTGTGTCCATGTATGCACATGTGTGAGTGTGGGGTTGTTCATACCTCTCAACTTTCTTTACAAATCTTGCAGTACAAGGACAATGGACAGACACATTAGACACCAGAAATACTTTTCTGACATGTAATCTGAGGACAGCTGATAGTATAATAAAGTATGCTGCATGAAAGGGAGGTGAAGCCAGACACCAGGGATACTGTTTTAATTGCAATCAGCAGAAATGTGAAAGAATACACATGTATGCAGCACTAAAGATGCATTGGAGAATTGCTAGACAACACCAGAAAGTTTTTCCAAATATTACTGTAGTCCACATAAAAAGTTAATAGAGCAACAGATCTTGCATCTACTGAACAATAGTTAAGTATGACACTCCAGTATGTGACATTTTTGAGTGACTGTAGTAGCCCATAACATATGGGGGCCATGCTCAAGATGTCTGGACAAAACCAGGGTGAACACTTGATGACATCTGGAAGTCTTTGAAAAAATGACTCCAATCAAGTTAAAGAGTTAATGGAGTAATAGGTCATGTTTTGTGATCATTTTTCTGAGCAATTAGAAGAATGATACATTAATGATTGGTATTATTGACTGTAATTATTTAAGACTGATGCAGGATGGGGAAATTAAGAGAAAAAACTAGGGACATTCTGTAAACTCAGGGACAGGTAAGTAGTATAGTGGAATGTCAGGGGGTGTGTGTGTGTGAGTGTGTGTGTGTGTGTGTGTGTGTGTGTGTGTGTGTGTGTGTGTGTGTGTGTGTGTGTGTGTGTGTGTGTACTGTTAAGCAATGATGTCCAGGTCTTAAAGTGCATTTCTTGTTTTCCCCTCACAGGTGGCGAGGTGGGTCAGGGTCCCTCCTGCAGGAAGTCTTATGTTGGTGTCCATACAGACACTGAAAATGATGATAGGTGTGTTGAGGCACAGGCGAGGTTGTCAGGGGATGAAGCTGCGCCATCATTTAACATCCCACTGTTATCCACCTCATCCCCGCACACAGTCACAATGCCTATACATACCCTATCACCAGTGGCCATAGCTAAAGGACAGTTGGCAGGACAGTGTGGTATCTATGGCACGTGTCTGGACACAGCAGCCATAGCCAGATGTCCGGTGGGGTACCACATAGGCAGATGTACATTGATGCTCATTGGAGGGCTGCTGGTCATCATGCCCCTGGCAGAAGGGCCACATCTGGTACCACCAAAAGCATGTTTCAGGCCATCATGGAAGTGCAGACATGCATGGAATGGTAAACCAGACATGCTCTGAGACTGCAGAGGGCTACTCATTCAGCTGTTACTGACAACATCCATGATCTTGCAGGTGCCCTCCATTAATTTTCAGAGGTCATGGATAGATGGTTGGGTGAGATGGTGGAAATCCTCGACCGTGGAATGTCCATGCTCGAGCATTTGGTGGGAGTGGTGTGATGTCCGTGTGGACATAGGCCAGCAACACCAAGAGTTGGAGGTCAGTGTGGATGTGCCAGAACACAAAGCCGTGCCCTTAGTGGCACTGCAGGGGGGTGCTGTACACACCACACCACAGCAGGCCACATGCATGTGGCCCTGGCTAGTCCCAAGAGGGACTTGGATCCAGCAGACACATGAGATCATTAGGGGAGAGTAGCATATCATGGCTTGTACCTGGTGGTGCCCATGGAACCCCTGGCAGGCACAGTTCACGTGTCCATGGCCAGAGAGGATGAACTGCACACCCTGCCAGGTATATTCTGCAGCAGTCCAACAAATCCCTGTATAGGGCAGCCACATGGCAGAACTGTGTGCCTGCACACACACACACACAATACCAACACAGCTAGGGCAACCCCATACCTACAAACACCACATCTGCGCACTCCAATTAATAATGAAACCTCCTAACACACACACATGATGTCAATCAAATGGCTCAGCCTAGGTCTCTGGCAAACCAACACCACACCCTGTGCATATGATGATACCTGTGCCACATCCCTGTCATCAATAACATTTATGCAAGGACAGGCTAATATGGTTCTGATGCACAGGGTGACTGTACTATGGTGTACCAATGTAATGCTGTGTAACATGTCATCAGCAGTAAAGTTTAATGCTTACATGTCAGAAAGTGTAGCTGTCCAGCCATGATGCTTTATAGCTGTTATTGTAGTCTCCATAATGTATTACATTTGTGTTGTAGGTGTCCAAGTGTCAGCAAGATGATGGTCTGCTGTTGTATCCTACAAGGGCTATGGCACTGTGGTAACACCTTGACTGTGCCATATCCTGGGTACAGCTGAACACATGTCACAGATCTGTATAACAGTTACTGCATGTGCCACATGGCTGATAGGTCTGGGGGTGGTGTATATAGGTGAATGCATGGTGGCTGATGTTAGCAGTCCTTTTACAGTGGACAGTGGTAAGTATACTGGGTGGTACACACAACATGTTTGTGTATAACACACACAGAGGCTTTGGAGTTAATGCAATACACAGAGAATACTGTACACATGGATGTATGTACCTGCGCAACAAACCAATTTTAGCATATGTAATTCCACCAAGACAGAATAGGCACAACAACACATTGGGAAATATGCAGTCTGCTTGTTTAATGTCATTGACAATGGTAGTGGTAGGGTATATGTCCCCTTCCCTAATGTAGTGCAGTCCTCAATTCAGTAAACATTGGTGTGCTGGTGTGGGTGGCACAGCCCTATGCTTTGTAAGGTGAGAGGTGCTGTAGAACTGCAGATAGTGTGATAAACAACTACTTAACCTGTTAACATGAACAAGGACAGCTCAGTGGTGCAGCGGTAGCGTTGTTGCCTCACAGCAAGAGGTTCTCTGGTTTGATTCTCAGCTGGGGTGCCTTCTGTGTGGAGTCTGCATGCCCTCCCTGCATTTGTGTGGGTTTCCTTTGGGTGCTCCAGATTCCTCCCACGTTACAAAGACATGCATGTGGAGCCTTTCTCCCTGGGCCTCCACTGAAAATTGGCTTTGTTCCAAGTCAGACATTCCCGGTTAACAAATGTTGAATAAAAAAAATAAATAAAAAATTAACTGTACAGTATTACGGCCAGCTAAGCTGGGGGATACACTCAACAGTAACTGCAATGATGGTGGCTGTGTCCACAAGATCCACACCCAGCTACATATACCAACCCCAGTATCGCTGTACACCTATACAGTGGGGAAGAGGGCATTTACACATCTACCACTAGTTGTGATGGAATGTATTTCCACAGGATGATACCTGTGAAATGATAGCATGTGCCAGGCAGTTCTCAGACAGATGACCTCCTGAGACATGTATATTCTGCAAATGGAAGTAGATTCCTTCACATACACACACACTCTTACTTGGCAACACTGGGACTAGAATCCCTACCTAGGTATGTAGTGCTACTGATGTGTCTGGCCTTAATTGCACACACCACACAGCTTTTAGGATGAGGTGTGTTCCAGGTTACATGTTACGTGTAGAACATCCCCAAGCCTGTACAGTATGGTAATGGGGGATGTACTGGTTGTTTATGGACAATACATAGTGTGACATGCTGTCATATACACACTGACAAACACATATAACAGTCATACACACATCTGAGAGACCTAAGATTTTCAGTGCTAATTACCTTGTCAGTGTGTCCATTTTGTTACAGATATGTTGCACACAGCACATGTATAACTGGGCTGAATAGTGTTATCAGTTACCTGTATGGTTGAAGGTGACAGTGGTCCCCATACAGTGGAACATGGGACATGTCCCAAGAGTACCATGGTGCAAAGACAGTATACCCAGCACCCACATCCCACAGTGGATATTGTATGCAATGAAATCTATGATAACAATCTGACATACCCACCATCACACATTGCCAGGACTGCAGTACAACCCCTTGTTATCCCAAGATTGTTACTACAGGGATATGCATCTAATGCACATGCCACAGGGATAGTAGGGTGATGCATTGGTTTGACTCAGCTATGGTCAGCAACATCACTATCCCTAATACTGTGTGGCAAGACATATTGTATTAAAGGAATGTGGCCTCAGAATGCCGTATCCTACAAATATACACACATGCACACATACACACACTTGCCAGAACTCAGGGGGTACCCATGCCTATCAACCCATTTGTACAATAATGTTGTGCTGGTACTGCAAACCCCAGGTAGCCCTTAGGGGGAAGAAGAGTATAACAAGGTACATGTAATGTCTGGTACACCAGCAGCCACATATAACTATGGCAATGGGGGGTGCAGTGGGTGTGAAGGGCCTCAGGGTACAAACACACAGACACTGTTATTTTCAGTAATGCACATGTACACATTTGTCAGTGCTGGGGTTCATTGGTGCAGGAGTTCATAGGTGTGTACCAGGCTATTCTCCATGGAGAGTGTTAAATAAATTTGTTAAAGTCAGACTGTAAAATTCATCTGGCATTAAAAAATAATGACAGTCAATAACAAACAGTAATGCAGGAAGACTCAAGTATCTAAAACTCTAATACTCTAATGTACATTAGGAGGCAAAAAACCATACACAAACTTGTACAGAATTTTGTCTAACTTTATTTGTGTAACATATGTTATTTTATAGCATTTGCAATCAGCTTTTGCCCACCTCACTGACGTGGTCAGTGACAGGGTAATTACATCATGACCATTCATTAGAAAAATGCTGAGACTACAATTTTTAAAAAGTTACTTTCCCATGAGAATAT